>NW_026534341.1:612500-701383 GCF_026225885.1 Hylaeus anthracinus
CGAGGACAAACTTGAGCGTTTTCCCGATAGAGGCGCTGACCAAACTCTGAAATTAGTTTAGCCTTTCAACGCTAGGCAGCAACACTATCCATTTTCCTCACGAATAATTCAAAAATTTGAATTTTACATATCGACAAACAAATAACAATTCATGTACTTTTTTTTATTAAATTATTATAGCAGTAGTTACAGCTACAGTATTCTTACGCTGCAGGTACAGTACTTTTTAATAATAAAATGACAACAATTATCATCGATTAGATGTAGTAGTTGTATATGAATCATTTAACATTTGGATCCACCAAGCTACCAAAGATTTTCTCAAACTCTCGAGCGACTGCGAAGCAGAGATGATCCTGATTTTTTGTAGCTATTACCTGAACACGCAATGTTTCACATTCAATAATAATTTTAATCGAGTAGTACACTAATTGTGACAATTTTCATGCGATGCATCATTGGCTGATGGCACTGAATTCAATCCCATTCGAATGTGAGTCGATGGCAGAAGCATTATATTGGCGAACGCAGTGTACATGCAGCTGTTCAATTGAAAGAATATCGATCCTGGATATTCAATATTGACATAATGTCGACGATAAAATTTGTTTAAATTAAAAGAGAAATCTAAATACAGGGTTGAACAAAAAATTGGGCTATAGATCCATTGTGTTTTACTTTATTTACAAAAAAGAAGTCATAATACAGCAATTTTCGTTGATGATATATACGATATAATTTTGATTTCATGATTATTGGTCCTGTAAACCCTTTTTGCCTTCGAATCGTAAATGTTTATACAAATATTTGATTGTATTCAAAACAATCAATACATTAGGAGAAGGTATAGTCGTAGATTAGGATTCCAATAGGTTTAGGAACGTTTGTTAACACGAAAGGATACAGAGGTGGGGAAAATTCTATTCGAATAGTAGATTACGAATAAAAGCAATGTTTACTAAAAAATGACATTAGAAAACTATTATTTATTCATCGTGAAGTATTTGATTTAAAATATAAATAACGATATCACGAAACAAAATTTTCATTGAGATTTGTACCATCGCGTTGGTATTGCGAGTCAGCCTTAAATAACGTTCAAGCAACGCCATTTTGCTGGTAGTCTTGTAGAGCGTGGTCTCGAGTGAGCGTTTACTGTCAATTACAATTAATTTTGTAATTTTTTCTAATTCCTGGTGTAGTACTGAGAACTTGTAAGTATCTGCGAAATATCTGCGTTTCAAAGAATATGAAAATTTTACTAGCAGAAAGTTTCTAATAATATATCAGCGATATTATAGATTCTCCTATAATGGGGCATTTTTTTTACTCCGAATTTTCGTTCTATTGTATTCGAACTTTCACATTCTTCGCAAATGTAAATCATAGACCTTTAATAACAATAAATCGAAAGATATTCGTATCGTATTTCTTTTTATCTGAAATTACTGTCTGTCTATGACCTTCAGATTTTCGAGCAGCTGTTTTTTTTAAACATATTTTAACAAACAAAGTTATCTATGTCCATTTGCAGTGGAGCAAGGTTTAAAGAAATCGAATAGATAATAAATAATAGTCACTGAATAGTGCTAATTTCCTGGTATTTTATGATTTAAAGAAACCGATTAGAGTATATTTGCATTATTTGTAATACAGTTTCTTTTAGATTAGAGTCATGTCGAAGGATAGCGGAGATCATGACGACGACGGCTTTGTTGTCAAATTACGTGGACTTCCATGGTCCACCACAGTTGACGAAATTATGAAATTCTTCGGGGACTGTAATATTTTGAATGGGAAAAATGGAGTTCACATGACTATGTCGCGAGAAGGCCGCCCTAGCGGAGAGGCTTACGTAGAAATGGACACACCCGAGGATATCCAGAAGGCTTGCAAGAGGGATAGAGATCACATGGGTCATCGTTACATAGAAGGTAAGTTAAAAGATAATTAATTAAAGAAAGCAAAATTATTCGTTAACGACGATTCATTTTTCAGTCTTTAAAGCAAAAAGGGGTGAAATGGAGTGGGTAGTCAAGAGAAGTGGTTTAAACTTAGAAAATGCTATGGACGATGGTTGTGTGAGATTGCGTGGCCTGCCGTTCGGATGTTCCAAAGAAGAAATAGCACAATTCTTCTCAGGTATTTTATACAACATACATGAGTTTGTATTACTAGCTATTTTTACTATAATACATTATTAGAAATTCACTTTAACCCTGTTAGAACCAACGTATCCTTATTCTTTTGATCAAGTTATATCCCTCTTGTATGATTTTCATTAATTAAAAGAGTAATCTTGAATCACAGGGGCCGAATGCTTGCGATGGCATAGTACCTAAAATCACGTTATTAATACAATCTTCTGAAAGATAAGGTGCAACGCGCACGATAACTCAATTATAATTTTTACGAACGCGTAATATTTTCGAATTAGAGAAGCAATGTTATATCCATTTTAAGCACCGCCCTTGTGTTTCGTAATTATCGAACAGCCTGAGTTAAGATTTAAGATTGGAGGCTTAAAAGTTCCTATGCTTTTAGGACTGAATGACTGAATGACTTTCTTCATTATGATTTACATGTGCCTTATATTTTATTTTCAATATTCACCTTTGCGTTTTCGAAAGGCAGAACTTAATTCTTAACTTCGGCGATAGTAAAACTTTTGTTGAATTTGTTTAAAAGAAAATACATTATTGGAGCGAGACGTTTTGCACGTAATGTGCAAAGGATATTGAAATCTTGCTTCTTTGTAAGGGTTTTAATAAACTGACGATACTTTAATTAATAATGGGTGTTACGTTACAATGTCGATGTTTGATTATGTGTGGGTCAGGGTTGGAGATATTGCCGAACGGGATTTCACTACCGACAGACTACACGGGCCGCAGTACTGGGGAGGCTTACGTTCAATTTGTTAACAAAGATGTTGCGGAGCGCGCTCTGCAGAAACACAAGGAAAAGATAGGACACAGGTGGGGCACTGACGCTAGCTGGGTTTGGGTATACTTATGACTTTTCAATATCATTTTATGATCGTAGTACATGTAGGTATATGAATTTTGTTAGTAAAATAGCGGGAACAAGTTATTTAAACAGATGCAGTTTCTTTATTACCTTTTTTAACGAACGTTGTGATGAATGTTGTTCTTGAAATTTATATTCTATGAATTACATCGCTAAATGTTCGTTTAACTTGATGATTGGATTCATTAGAATAAATAGTTTGATAACGTTTGAGCAGCATTAACGCGAGTTGAGTAGCGTAAAGAAACTGCTTCCCTCCGAACAGATATGAGAAAGTTAGTCGTACGTAAGCGAAAGTACTGTTGGCCCAACTGAAACCTGTGGGTGGGTGCCGGGCGGGAGGTACCCCCTTACATCGTCACCAAATCCCATGGGAGGTGGGTTAGGGCTAACCCAGGATGGGTGGGCGCTACAGAGGTAGTAATCATCGATCTAATTTGGCACAACTGTTTGACAATTGCACAATTGTACGTTTTATGCAAGAGATAGGAATTAATTCAAGTTCGAAGGCTTTGCACAGTTCCAGTAAATTTACTAGAAACATATAATATTTATATTTATTATTATGGTAGTACAAAATGGTAGTACTAACTCCAACATATTCTAGCTTTCACAGAGAGATGATTAAATTTTTCAATTTCATGTCATTTCTTTTAGTCGTATCGCTTCTCGATATCGACGTGTTCTTCCTTTTCTTTCTATTGAAACGCATAAAGTGCAATTGTAATTGTCATATACCTGAGGATCATCAGCGTCTCGCAAGCTAGGGTGACATAAGTACTTCAGAATGCAATGTCACCGAGGGAGGGTATCTACAGAGGTTTAATAAATTCGTGGAGGTGTAGTATGAACAGTTAATCTGTTACAAACTCTTCAATATGGATTTTTCTTCGAATCATTTCTTTTTTTACGATGTAATCAAATTATTCCTGCTAATGCGCAGAAATTTCATTTCGGATTCGTGGTTCCCACTTGTATATCTCTCTTCGTTTGTAAAAGTCTGAACTTGTGCACATTTATACTTTTCCATCGAACTTTCCAAGTCGAAGGCAGCCGATTATAAACGGCAGTAATATCGATAACTAAATAATAACGATTCATTAACGATCTTGACAGGTACATCGAAATCTTCCGAAGCAGTTTGTCCGAAGTACACGGTAGTATCGGGCCAAAAATGAGAGGTGGGCCAATGGGTGGCTTTAATCAAAGACCAGCTCCCTATGATCGGGGTGCTCGTTTCGGCGGGATGAACCGTTTCAGTAATAACGGTAGAGGTTCTAGAAACAGAGGTAATAACTGTTTATAAATCCATGTTTTCAACGCGTTGATCGCTATGTCACTCGTATACAAAATTCTGAACATCAGGCGTTAAATTCAATTGTATAAGAACAAAATTGTAGCTTCCCAAGTATTTTCATCGGTATGTCTAACACCGAGGATGTTAAGGAGGCAGAATATCTTATCGTATTGACTTCTATCTAACGCGTGCATAGATTTTGACGGTGGTCCCTGGGGAAGTGGTAACAACTTCGATTCGCGTGGAGGCAGCATGGGTATGCGTGGTGGCATGGATATGAAGGGTGGAAACTTCAGAGGCAGCGGTGATACGTGGGGTGGCAATTCCGGCATTCATAGTATTCACATGCGCGGATTGCCATTCAAAGCTACGGAACAAGATATCGCTGACGTAAGCCCTCAAAGAAACTAATATATAATTATTAATGAAATTATCGTTATCACAGTTATTCTTTTTCTCTAGTTCTTTAGACCTATCGAACCGGTGAATGTTCGAATCATTCTCGAGAATGGTGGTCGTCCTTCTGGAGAAGCAGACGTAGAATTTGCTACCCACGAGGAGGCTGTTAAAGCCATGTCTAAGGTTCGTTTGTCTAAATCGTTACTTCAATTCTTATCCTTCGACCTGTCTTTATTGTTGGGATAATCTGTTGCAGGATAAGAGTCACATGTCCCATAGGTATATCGAATTATTCCTTAATTCAACTGGTGGCGGTGGTGGTGGCGGCGGTGGTTCAAGCGGTGGAATGTCATTGGGTGGTATTGGAAATTTCTGCGGAGGTATGCTTTTTTTAAAACATTTTCTTATCGTTTAAACCTTTTATTTGTTATAAATACTAAGATCTTTTATACTGCTAGGTCTAGGTAATAACTTCAGGCCAGGATACTCTCCAAACAGAGGTTTCAGCACTCAGCTAGGGGGAAATAATTATAATAGTTTTTGAGGCCGGATGTCGCGTTTCTTACGCTATCGACGATAAAGTGTTTCGTGAATCAAATTTTTATCACAATGACTTATATAGTTGCAATGAAGTTTCATTTTTATTTTGTATCTAATTAGAAATTGGTTGATACCACTTCTACGCTACGATTTATTAAGCGCATATATAATTAAACAGAACATATAATTTATGTTTCAGTTCTGATAATGCTTGAAGTGTTATCGTTAAAGGTTTGATTAATTCATTCGTTCCAAAAGAGAAAACTGGAATCGTCGCGATTATCGTATTTCATTTTGTTTTTGTTTCCATTTTATTCTTGCAAAAACTTTGAATGTTCATATGAAATTACGAATAATTTTCTAACGCATTGGAATGACATACATTTCAGTAGTGTAAACAACTACGTAAAAGACAATTTATATTTTTAAAATTTATTAGAATAATTCAGCTTTACCGTATAAAAGTCTTATAAAAATTATTCAATTTTTGACCTCTTCTTTTATTTTTTATACATACCGCTTCGATGCATTGTACATCTGCTATTTCATTAAAACCTCACAAAAAGTGTTCCAAATTCCAACGATAAAGTAAGCATACTTATAAATTATGTAGCAACAGCTTCCTCAAGTTATTAGCAGATCTAGGAATAATGCGTTTTCATTCGTTCGGTCTGTAGTTTATAGCGAGTGCAAACAATCGTCAACAATCACTTCATACTGTAACATATTTATCTGAATAATAATTCACAGTTATATTTACATAGTTTACGTTAATCTTATTCGAATACGATTCGTTTGAAAAAAAAATATGCGAAAACTTAGAATAAGATCTACGATAAAGAATACGTTACAGAAATTGATTCAATATGTATTAAAGTCCTGTTGTATGTTATTCCACTCTTGGCATTTACGAACGATACATATATCCGCTTTTGAACGAGTCAATTTTTCTTGTAACGTTCTTAGCTCTATCTCTTTAAAGAGTATCAACTTTAAAAGATACATGTAATACTTCACTGTGTATAAGTGAACAGAAGATAAAATACTCCTTTATCTTTCATTGTGAAAATGAATGTAAACAATGTGGGAATGCTTGTATTTGTTTAGGACCTTATATTTTGTACGAAAGAGGAACCTATCTGCGAAAGATACAGTGTATCCTTATAAATTAACTTGTATATGAAATTAATAGGAATGGTGTATGTTTGATGTGACTTGTGTTTTATAAAATATAATAATAAATATTATCTTCATAATTAAATAGCGCCTATTACTCTTCCTCTCCCTTGATTAAACTATTCTGTGTGTAAAGTGTTCAAAATAAGAATTATCTATTTAATTCTTGTTAATAAAAATAGTTGTAATTTGAATTATTTTTCGGTATAATCAGCCTTTGATGACCTCGAATAACCCCTAACCAAAGATCATTGTACGTTCCTCAAAATACTCTATGAAAAATTAAGTAAAACAAACATATCGTTCTATTTGAAAAAAGAAAGTTGACCTTTGCATCTTGACTGTACTTTTACTTAGAAAAAAGTTATCAACTTCAGATTGTATGTTTCTATACGTCCCCCTTGAATCAAAGCAAGGACCAAGCAAAACAAAACAAGGTCTCTTTTTTTTATCATATGTCTATGTCAAAACCAGACATGTCAGCTGATTTGTTTTAGAAGCCTGTAGCCACCTGTACCGGTCTGAAATGGACCCTAAACATTTATATAAAACTAAATTACAAAAATCGACTAAATTTACATGGCATATTCCTCTACCAATTACATTCAGCACATTGTATGCAAATATCGTTTAACCCTTTCACTCGCTCCAACGTCAAAGAACGTAGAATGTAGTCAATAACAGATATTGTAACCAATTGAAACTTATTGAATCTGATTGAAACACAATCTCCTTTGTAAAATTACATTAACAACATTCAAATTCGTTCATGTACGAGTGTGTAGGCAAATGGCTCGATGCATAACATACAATAACATTCCAAGAGAGTGATCTTGGAGGTCGTTTGCATCACAAGAAATGTAATCAAAGTTTACAGCAAGATCAGATGCTGTACGACAATATTCGCAGTATCGATATTTATCAATGCAAAATGTAAGTAAATTTATCGTCGATGATATTACAATTAATTCTATGCCAGCAAAAATTAATTTTCATCACGACGCGTAACATTCACACCTATGGGTTTCGATGAATATAATTTCCATGTTTTTGCATATTCAATTGTCTCCATTAGATGCATTTTTCGAAATAAAGACCGAGGACGCTCGTCTCAAAATACCTCCAAGTTGTTAACAAAAGCTAGTTAATTTACAACATGCATTTGCGAATTATCAATTCACAGAGGGCAGATTAACGCGGACTTACCTCATTCTATCTATTGTTGATTAGAAAAGATTAGATTCTTTATCAGTGCTACAACGCGAGTAATGTTCATTGTGGGTGTTGAGTACACTGCACGTTATGCTCGCGAAACGTCGTGAATTATCCGAGTTTATATTTGTCCTCCTGGTTTAAACGTTGACAGCAATAAAGGTAATTATGTAGGTGAAACGAACATTAGAACTGTGGGTGTGTTACACCAGTTTTATCTCAATCATTTAACATTTTTAAAACTCTGTGTAATTAACCAAGTACACTTCTATTTGAATATGAATCTGCCTTTAAACTATCACCATTTAATCTGGTAGTTTAAGGAACAATTAAGCGAGTTAAAGAATTTATCTAATGTATTTTGTATATTATTGTTGATCTTCAGAGTCAGAACATAGTCATGGAAGGGAAGACTGATGATAGCAGTGCTACAAACGAGGAAAATGAAATCCAGTGCATCAACAGCGAAAGGTACAATATAATAGATTGTATTCGTTGAATTTGAATAACATGTCCCTCTTCCAGATATGATGATACCAACGAAAGACAGCATTTTCTGCTTCCTAATGTAAATTCACGCACACCAAAAATAGCTGTGGAGTATATTCGCAGACCTGACATGAGCCGATACAATCCAGCTCTAAAAAATCTTATACCGATCCGTCGCGAGAAAGAGTATGTCGAATAGTTTAAGTTAAAACTATGTACCATGGTAAAAATGTTATTTCATTCAGTTTTTTCACTGTAGGGACAAAGACAGTATGCCAGCGGACAGTGCTGGCTTATTTTCGTACGTTTTTTATACCTGGATAACACCGTACATATGGAAAGCATATGAAACGGGTATAAGTATACAAGACATACCGCGTATTTCATCTTACGAGACTTGCAAGTACAATGCACAAAGGTAAGTATTTTACGTTAGCGCAATTGACGATAAATTGCAATTCGAATTACCAATTTCATGATTAGATTAGAGGTACTTTGGCAAGAAGAATTAAATGAACGTGGACCACATTCGGCATCATTCTCGATTGTTGCCTGGCGATTCGTGCGAACGAGGATATGCATTGCTTGGTTCTTACTAATCTGTTCAACAATTTGCGGATTTATAAGTCCTGTATGACATCTGTTTTTTTTATGTAAATCGTTAGATTCTTTATTTTTGTGTATAAAACTCAATACCGTTTTCTGCAAGTCATGTCGATCACGTTCTTCCTTTAGATGATATTGATGAGGAAGGTATTGGAACACGTTCAATCGCCTGAAGAGGATTCGTGGGTGGGCATAAAATGGGCACTGTTGTTGACGTGTTGCGATTTCCTCAGGATGGTATTTTTCACTTGGACTTGGAACACAAATATTAGAACAGCGCTAAGATTAAAGTCTGCTTGTACTACTCTTTTGTACAAAAAACTTATGAGATTAAATAATCTTGGAAATAAAAGTACAGGAGAGGTAGGGTTCCGTAATATATAAATATTCGGTATATAAATATTAAAAAGTACTGTTATCATAGATTAGTATCCGTCATTCTTTTGTGATTTCAGTTAACTAATTTATTTACTAACGATAGCCAGAGGCTTTTCGACGTAATCATTTATGGACCTATGATAATTAGCGGTCCAATAATTATTACCTGTGGTGTAGTCTACATATTATGGTTATTTAGTCCGTTAGCCCTTTTTGGCACGTTCATTTTTCTTATATTTTATCCGTGTCAGGTGAGCAATGCATTCCTAACATACAAATCTTATCAAGCCATTTTTCTTTTAATATTTTGCGATTATAATATTACAAATTTATATTTATTTCGACAGTATCTTATTTCTCGTATAGTCGGACGTTTTCGTTCCAAGACGGTTGTCATTACAGATGTACGGGTGAAATTGATGAACGAAATCTTAGAATGTATCAAATTAATTAAGATGTGTTCATGGGAGAAATATTTTAGTAATAAACTTCTTGGTATGATTAACATTTTTACGTGACTTTCGACATAAGGTATCGTCGACTTTTGCAATCCTGTAATTTGCAATTACCGTCTTTCAGCTATACGAAAGAAGGAAGAGCACTGGTTGCACAAGACTGTATATTTTCAAAGTTTCGCTATTTCTTTAACGCCAGCTGTACCTGTGATATCAGCAATTGTTACATTTTTAGCCCATTTATCTTCTGGTGGTAACTTAACTGCCGCTCAGGTACATACTTTATTTCTAACAACTGATAAATTGTTGTCATTGTTACAGTCTAATATTCAAGGTCCAAAATTATACTATGCGAACAATTCGATATAGCTAGTTATTTAAATTTCTTCTGGAGGAATATTAGAATAAGTAATTTTAAGGGAATTACGCACTGGTTAATAGAAACGTAGAACATGCACAGATAATATTTAAATCGCCAAGAACACTTATCTCTGTAGATTTTTAACTGTTTGATTACTTGAAAAATTCGTATGAGGGACCTCAAACGGTTAAAATTATTTGCGACAAATGTTAGATTTAATAGAATATATATTGCAGGCTTTCCCACTTACAACATTTTTTGGAAATATGCTGAGAATGGCACTCGTCTCGATTAAGGACTCTACACGATATTTTATCGACGCTCGTATTGCCCTTAGCAGATTCAAGGTCTCTTGAAATTTACATTTCAATTTTAATTTAATTTCAAGGTTTCTTTTCGTTTTGTTCATGTTATGATTTGATTTACGACTCGGACTTACAAGGTGGAATTTTGTACCTATTATTAAGCAAACAAGTTCTTGTGTAGCGGGAATTAAATCTTTTTTCTTTTTCGTGAATTATTGTCGAGTCATGGCGAAAACAGATGCAACTCACATGGGAATTAGTTTATTAATAATATGTACCTGATTTTAAGTGTCGGTTTGATGCAATGGTAAGAGCTTCAAGTACAGCCGCCGGTGTAAAGGGGAAAGTACTGCATGTCGTGTAATTAATTATAAAATAATTGCTTTTTCTCTTACTCCTCCCTTTAAAAAAAATAATAATAATAATAAAAAAACGGTGTAAGAGCTAAAAAGACATTTGGGAATAATTCACTAAAATATTATTACTAATATCGCTATTTTAAATCATGATGTTGTTACTTTTCCAGGTGTTTCCTCTCGTATCATTGCTCAATTCTCAATTTCGTTCTTCTTTCATGTTTTTACAAGTGGCGTTAGTTAATATTGCAGAATCAAAAATAGTATTCAACAGATTGCAGGTGTTTATTTTTGCCTATTTTTGTTAATATCTACTAACCGTAATAATAAAAATATGGAATAATTGTACATAACGCGAACTTGCACATAATATTTGCATTAGTTACACGATTCTTGTGAAGTTCTATGTATGTTGAGTCGTCGACTTGGGTTGTAAAGCTTAAATTTGCTTTCATTGTACATTAGGATGATGCGTAACGCTTTGTAAATTAGTTCATTCTATGTTCAGCATATCTTCAGGAAATGTATTTAAACGCAACAAGACACTATTTTGATTTGTGTTCCTTCGAAATTGGTGCAATTATGTTAATGCATGTATCTGTTATGTATGTATAATTGCTGTACATAAAGCTTCGTTTACTTTGCCGGCATGCTGTACTAACACACTTTTCAGTTGCTGTTTTGGAACAAATTTGATACGTTGATGTATATAATTGAATAATACACGTGTAAATAAATTATACGCTTAATAAGTTATTAGAAATTACTGCTACACCTGTTAGGATTCAACGTGTCAAATATTAAGCGATTGCATGTTTAGAAAAGACTATGTTTGAAACTATTTTACGAGAAGTGCATTGATTTGAATGATATATTATTTTCATACCACTTAGCTTCTATGTCCACGGCTAATAGTTATTGATATTTGTGCAGAGTGTATTGCTTTTAGAAGAATTCACATGCTATTTATCGAAACCAATAGTGAAATCACAAGCCATAGCCATTACTAATGGTACATTTGTTTACGAAAATCTTACCATATGTGCTAATGAGTCAAAAAACATCGAAAATAAGTGAGTTTCTCTGATACCAAATTCTACTATTATTTTCTAATACTCGGTTAAATATCGTTAACCACACTGTTCTAGAAAAATCTTGTCTAACGTGAAGAACAAAGTCGAATTGGAGAAACTGAATGAGATATCTAACGAAACCCAATACGTGAAAGTACTTGCTGATATTAAGTTTGGAGCAGCAAAGGGTGCACTGATAGGAATCTGTGGTCACGTAGGAAGCGGAAAGTCTAGTTTGTTACTTGCTGCCTTAGGGCAATTGAGGCTCACCCGTGGACATGTTTTGAGAGAAGGTTCATGCGCTTATGTTAGTCAGCAAGCATGGATCGTTAATGCAACTCTTAAAGAAAACATATTATTTGGAAACCAGTTCGATGCTAAACGATACTATCAGGCACTGACAGTCTGCAATTTAAAAGAAGACATAAACATGCTACCGGGTGGAGACGAAACTGAAATTGGTGAAAGAGGTGTAAATCTTTCGGGAGGACAGAAGCAAAGGGTTGCTCTTGCCAGAGCTCTTTATGCCAATAGGTGATAACTTCTTTCTTAGCCGAACAATAATAAATAATCCCATTTTTAAGAAACATTTACGACTGTTTTCTCTTCTTTAAGAGATATTTATTTCTTGGACGATCCGTTAAGCGCGGTTGACGCACACGTGGGATCTTACATTTTTAAGAACTTAATTCTTGGCGCGCTTAAGGATAAATGTGTCCTGTTTGTAACACATCAAGTCCAAGTATGTTTCAAATATGCTAACATGGCCAATAATCACCGTATACCGTGGTCATACTAACGATAGTTACTTTTATCTTTTATAGTTTTTGAAACATTGCGATCAAATCTATTTAATGAAGAATGGTAAAATCGTAGAACAAGGTACGCACGATGAACTTATACAGTTGAAGAAAGAATACGTTACAATGGTGAATAGCGCATTGCTCGAAAAGCACGGTGATACAAAAGAGTGCGTGTTGCACAATAAAAATTTTATAATCGTATGGTTTGATGTGTTATTCTAACTTGAGTTTACTTGTTAGGATGTCTACGGTTGCTCAAATAAAGAATAGCAATTCTGGAAGTGATTTGAAAGTACAAATCGTAGGATGTAATTTTGCAGACAATCCCGAGAATGGCGAGGCATCGATGAGAATAAAGAGAGAGGGTACGTGTCGTAGATTCATTCTACTTTGAGGTTTACAAATATTAAATCTGAACGTATCGTTTTAGGATCAGCTCTAACTACACAAGAAAAAATAGAAACTGGTACCGTGAAACTGCATACTTATCACATGTATATAAAAGCCGCAGGTGGTTATATAGTGGCTATTGTAGTATTTTTTACACTCTTCTTGAATGTTGGAAGCTCTGCGTTTAGTTCTTGGTGGCTAGCTACATGGATCAAAGCTGGTGGTGGAGTAAATATCTTTCATTTTATAATATATTTTTTGCTGTATACTTTTCTACTATACGCTTGTCCTTTGTTTTTAAGAATGTTACCAACCCCGTGACCAATGAAACTATAGTTTCAAACAATTTGAATGATAACCCAGATTTTGCGTACTATCAAAACATCTATGGTGCTTGCATCGGCGCTATATTGTTCACAAGTTTGTTGCGTGGTTTGGTTATTACGTTCACTACCATAAATGCATCCACCACGCTGCACAATAAAGTCTTTAAGAAGATGATCGAATCTTCGTTAACTTTCTTCGAAACTACTCCCAGTGGAAGAATACAAAATATTTTCAGTCGAGACATAGACGAAGGTACAGTCTATCAGATAAGTGTAAAAACAATTTCGTATACTAATCTATTTTTCTTCCTACTACAGTTGATAGTTACATACCGATATCCGTCGAAAATATGGTACAGAATATCTTTACTTGTAGCTTTGCTATTATTTTTATATGCTCGATACTGCCTTGGTTTTCTATACCATTAATTATTCTTGCTGGCATATTTTTTTACACTAGCAAAGTCTTCAGGTAAGACTAATAGATTTCCAGGATGTTAATATTTTGTGCTTCAAAATGTAGCCGAAGTTAATATATTTTAGAGTAGCAATGAGGGATCTTAAGCGAATGGAGAGCGCATCTAGATCGCCAGTTTTAAGTTTCGTGACCACCACCGTGCACGGTTTAAATACAATTCATGCATTCCAGAAAGAAAAAGCATTTACGAACAAGTATGTTATTTAAGATACCATTCGTTAAGGACGAAGATAAAAATAACGAGTTATCAAATTTCAGATTCGAGGAGTTGTTTGACTTAAACAATTTGTGTCTCTACCTGTGTCAATCAGCCATGAGGTGGTCCGCTGTGAGACTTGACAGTTTGGCAATCGCTTCCGCTTCTATTACTGCATTTCTTGTGATAGCGATCAGAGATCAAATATCACCAGCACTCGCTGGTTTGGCAATGGCATACTCCATGCAAATGACAGGTGTCTTTCAGTACACTGTAAGATTAATGGCAGAAACGGAAACACGTTTTATAAGCGTTGAAAGAATATGCTATTACTTGCGGGTAGGCAAACATTAACAAAGGGAATTAACTAACAGAGATTTCAAGTGTTCAAACAAATAATATTTTCACGTATCAGAAGTTTACAATGTCAAATCGATCAAATTATCGCTTATTCGACCACCTTCAATTATAAAATGCTCGAGTTAAATGATATATACCTTCAGACTTTACGAAATGAAGAAACTCTTGGCAAAGATGCTGAAAACCCTCCGAACGAGTGGCCCACTCATGGAAAACTAGAATTTCACGAAGTTCAGCTGAGATATAGAAAAGAGCTTCCACTTATATTAAATAATATTTCGTTTACCATTAAAGCTGGCGAGCATATAGGTAAGTGTGACTTGAGATATACGTTTGTAATTGTTAACGATTACTTTACATACAACGGAATTAATTTTAGGTATTGTGGGAAGGACAGGAGCTGGGAAAAGTTCTCTCATCGTTGCTTTGTTTCGATTAGTTGAGGCTTGTGCGGGAAAGATCAAAATTGATGGCGTGGATATAGCCAAAATAAGCTTAGAGTTACTCAGAAGTAAACTGTCCATAATTCCGCAAGATCCTGTTTTGTTTAGCGGAAGTATAAGGTAAGCGCATCCAAAGAATTAAAGATGCGACTCTAAAATTGATATTCGTAATTCTGTGTATTGCAGATCAAATTTAGATCCGTTTAATAAACACAGCGACTTGGATCTTTGGAATGCCCTAGAAAAGACTCGATTGAAAGAGAAAGTAATACTCATGTCAGGACAATTGGATGCGTTTGTCGAAGTTGGAGGAAACAACATGAGCGTCGGAGAAAGGCAGTTGCTTTGTTTAACAAGAGCACTTCTACGCAATACCAAAGTATTTATCTCGATTGATATTTATTATACTAATTGATCATTTCATTTAACGATCTTATCAAATTTCAGGTAATGATATTAGACGAGGCAACAGCTGCCGTTGATCCTGAAACTGAAGTCGCTGTGCAAAACACGATACAAAATGAATTTTCACATTGCACTGTATTAACTATAGCTCATCGTTTAAAGACCGTTGTTTCGTGCGATCGCGTTATCGTTATGAAAAATGGCCAAATAATCGAATTTGACGCACCTTCTGTACTCATGTCCAACCCAAATTCGGAATTTACAAAAATGATTGCTTCAGCAGATAAAGTTGTAAAAGACGTCTAACTCTAACAACGATATTACTAATAATAGTATTACATTTAATAAGTAAGACGTATTGACTGTAAGCTGTCAAGTAGTTGTAGTACGCTCATCTTACTAAAATTTGTCCGAAAAACAAATTAACATTACGACATATCCCACTCGAATATTAAGATATATTTTGTTAAATATATATTGTAGCTATAATGCATTTTGCTATGTACCGTGTAAAATTTGTTTGGAATAAAATTATTAACTTATATATTCACATATTTTGTAATTTATTATAGTAGGACCCTGACAATCAATAATAAGTAATAACGCGTTTGAAAAAGCATTAAAGAGCGCGCGTCCGTTGGAGATTTCAAATATTGATTTGTTCGTGACAAAGCAACCACTGCTCATGCTCATTCAGCTTTCGCTATCGCTGGAAAGCTCGGAACTCGATCAAAAAATGTTCACCGCCATGCCACCAGCTTGTTGTTACTGCTAAGATGTTTATTAAACGTTAAGTTCTATCGTTGTTTTATACTGAGATGTAGTCTATATGAATTGCCGTAAAGGCAATCTTTGTCGTCGTCCAACTGTTAAACAAAAGGTGGGTCAATGTGCTCGACTAAATTATTTTTACAGGCATGACACTCGAAGCAGTTCTAATGCTATTTACCGCTAAATTTATATACGTGGTTTTATTTACATGTTTTAAGATGTAATCTTTTCTATAATCAAACGCTGTGTATAGTACGTCAAGTAGAATATATAAATATACAGATACGTAAATATTTATAATTACAGGCCTCACCATTGCGAACATAATACCTATTATGATGCTGGGGCGCAAGCAGAGCCTCAAGGGGGAACCCGTCTTGGCCGATTACGGGCCAGAGGAGTCCCTCAATGAGAGCGCTGACATAGAGTGGGTGAATAAGGTAATTTAATTTAACGAAGTTTGAAAATTTCATATTCACCGAACAAACGATTAGCGAATGATAGCATTTAATTCTAAATAACAATTACCTGATCGTTTCAGCTGTGGGTTAGGAGGTTGATGAGGTTCTGCGCCCTGGTATCATTAACTTCAGTCTGCTTGAATACTCCAAAGACTTTTGAAAAAATTCCGCCTCTTCAGTATGTTACCTTCATTTGCGATTTAGTCGTCACGTTCTTATTTACCGCTGAAATGATTGCCAAGATGCATATCAGAGGTATACTGAAGGTAACCAGACTTCGTACAATTTACGCGAGATACTCTTGAAAAAGTAAGACTAAGCGAAGAATTTATTACAGAGGGACAAATCTTACTTGAAAGATCATTGGTGCCAATTCGATGGGAGTATGGTGGTCTTCCTCTGGTTATCCGTAATTTTACAAATGTTCGAAATGTTGGGCTTCGTTTTAAAATTTAGTTACGTTTCGATACTACGAGCACCACGACCCTTAATTATGATACGCTTCCTAAGAGTCTTCCTTAAGTTCTCCATGCCCAAAGCTAGGATTAATCTAATTTTCAAGTAAGTAAACGATTTTCATGTCCAAACTTTCAGTTCAACGTTTTCTACACCGTGTATTCGTGCTTTCAGACGCTCGAGCCAACAAATATACAACGTGACCCTCTTCTTTCTTTTCTTCATGTCTCTCTACGGTCTTCTAGGCGTCCAGTTCTTCGGTGAATTGAAAAACCATTGTGTTCTTAACACCACCGATCCAAAACGCATTACTATAAACAGTTTAGCGATTCCTGATACTTTCTGTTCGACTGATCCTGAATCTGGATACCAATGTCCAGAGGGGATGACCTGTATGAAGCTCGAGTTATCCAAGTACATCATGGGTTTCAACGGTTTCGACGAGTTTGGTAATACCAAGCGTTGAAGTACATAACGCTACCTATATTTGGTGATCGATAACGAAATAAACTGTAGAAATAACTATGATTTCTTTTCAGCTACGAGTATTTTCACTGTTTATCAAGCCGCGTCGCAAGAAGGATGGGTTTTCATCATGTACCGTGCGATAGACAGTCTACCCGCTTGGCGTCCAGTTCTCTACTTCAGTACAATGATATTTTTCTTAGCTTGGCTCGTGAAGAATGTCTTCATCGCAGTTATCACAGAGACGTTTAACGAAATACGAGTACAATTCCAGCAGATGTGGGGCGTGAGGGGACACATCAGCAACAGCACTGCGTCACAAGTTAGTCGCGTAATGTATTTGAGTTTTCCATGGTTGATCCCAACCGAGGTATCATCGAGTATTTTGATACAGAAGCATTCATTGGTACGTTGATGTTACAGATACTGACGGGTGACGATAACGGTTGGAAATTGGTAACTCTAGATGAAAATAAACACGGAGGACTGGCCTCTCCCGTGTGTCACGCCGTCCTGAGGTCTCCTCATTTTCGCATGGTAGTGATGTGCGCGATTCTGGCGAACGGCATCACCACCGCGACGATGAGCTTCAAACACGACGAAAAACCAAGGCACACGTATTACGACAAGTATTACTATGCCGAGATCGCGTTCACGACATTCTTGGACCTCGAAACGTTATTCAAAATTTGGTGCCTCGGATTCCGCAGTTATTACAAGCATTCGATTCACAAATTCGAGCTGCTGCTGGCAATTGGTACAACCATACACATCATTCCGTTCTTCTATCTTTCTGGATTCACGTATTTTCAGGTTTCTATATCAATTTTCATTCAGTTCTGAAACAGAATAAATAACAACAGTTAAAAAGAGAACAAACAAAAATTAGTAAAATCGAAGCGTTTTAGTCTTGAATTGATAAGATATGACTTTGGAATTAGGTTCTCAGGGTAGTCAGACTCATCAAAGCATCCCCGATGTTGGAGGACTTCGTGTATAAGATATTCGGACCTGGAAAGAAATTGGGAAGCCTCATAATTTTTACCATGTGTCTACTCGTGATATCGTCTAGCATATCTATGCAGCTCTTCTGTTTTCTCTGTGACTTTACAAAATTTGAGACCTTCCCGGAGGTAACATATCGAGAGTTAAATATACTTTTTGTCCCGTTAACCGATAATAAATCTTTTAGGCGTTCATGTCTATGTTTCAAATCCTGACGCAAGAAGCTTGGGTCGACGTAATGGATGAAACAATGCTCAGAACACATGAGACAATGGGCCCTTTCGTTGCCGTATACTTCATTTTATACCATCTATTCGTCACATTGGTAATAATACATGGATACAGTTTGCCAATAATTTAATTGTATACCAACTGAAATGTTTTCTCTCCCTTGTCAAGATCGTGTTAAGTCTGTTCGTTGCAGTCATCTTGGATAATCTTGAACTGGACGAGGATATCAAAAAATTGAAACAATTAAAGTTCCGCGAGCAAAGCGCAGAGATAAAAGAAACCCTACCATTCAGATTGAGAATTTTTGAGAAGTTCCCTGATAGTCCTCAGATGACATGCTTGCACAAAGTACCGTCAGACTTCAGTCTTCCGAAGGTATATTCCATTCGATATATTACAATTTATTTTTTCATAAATAAAACAGCACAAGCGCGTATAGATCAATACGTATTTACACGATTTAGGTGCGCGAAAGCTTCATGCGACAATTTGTATTCGAAATGGAAAACGAGGAAAACGAAGGGGCGAAAAAAATTAACGAAACGTTTGATTCGAAAATGATATACAGAAAACAACGGCCAGTAAAGATTTTAAATAATCCACCGAAAGTAAGGAACGTTGTCACTAATCTTAAAAAAGCGGCTGTTAGTTACATTATAAAGTAAGTATCGGATTCGATAATCTTTAAAATTACTCATAAACTCTCGTGTCAAGATTAAGATCTCGTGTAAAAATAATCACGGTAACATTCTTCTCACGCAAACATTTTCTCTAAACAATTGTACATACACACGTTTTAAATATAGTAATATCATTCTTCAGCGACTCCAATAATCAGAGGCTCCTATTAGGCGATTCTGCTATGATACCAGTACCAGGAAAAGGTCTTTTGAAGCCACAAGGTACCGTTAACAGTGCCAAGCAACTGCGCATCGATCAGAAAAAGTAAGACTCGTTTTGCGAACTTTGTATCGTAAACGCAATAATTCAGTAATGTATTCGATACCCAAATACGAGCTATAGACGTATTACGATATTAAACAAGGTGTTTGAACTTAACAATATTTTTGAGAATGACAACTGTAACAGGTCGATCAGAAGAAGCGTTCGCAGCGGATCGATCAAGTTAAAGCAAACGTACGAACATCTGATGGAAAACGGTGATATCGGAGGTATAAACAGAGTCAGTTCTTCCCGCAGTAGACCACATGATTTGGATATTAAATTGCTACAAGCCAAAAGGCAGCAAGCGGAGATGCGAAGGTACAGTAAGGATTTATGCACTGTCTTATAGTTCTAACACATCTTACACATCTTTAAAATTGAACGCTTACCACACGTTGCACCTACGTAGAAATCAACGCGAGGAGGACTTGCGCGAAAATCACCCATTTTTCGATACTCCGCTGTTCGCGGTGCCGCGTGAGAGTAAATTTCGCAAAATTTGTCAGTCTCTCGTTTACGCGAGGTACGACACGAACGTGAAAGATCCTTTAACTGGAAAAGAAAGAAAAGTTCAGTATAAAAGCCTACAGTAAGTGCTTTCGTTTTGAATGACTGCCTCGACACGCTCGTAGATCATTGCTTGAAATTCGTAGCGAAACTTTACAATAATCACACACGCTTTTTAGCAACTTCCTTGGCTTGGTCACGTACCTTGATTGGGTAATGATCCTTGCTACGACGATGTCTTGCATCTCCATGATGTTCGAAACGCCTCGTTATCGTGTGATGGAAGTACCGGCATTGCAAATCGCCGAGTACGGTTTCGTTATCTTCATGAGTATCGAGCTAGCGCTTAAGATTTTGGCGGATGGATTGTTTTTCACGCCGAAGGCCTACATCAAAGATGTTGCCTCTGTCCTGGACGTTTTTATCTACGTCGTACGTTCACACCCAATGAATCATTTTTGTCGTCCGATATCTCAAATATTTCTTATTAATTTAACGATCGTTCAAGGTCAGTCTTGTATTTCTTTGCTGGATGCCGAAGAGCGTGCCAGCGAATTCTGGCGCGCAGCTTCTCATGATTCTACGATGCGTCAGACCGTTGAGGATCTTCACTCTTGTACCGCACATGAGAAAGGTCGTTTACGAGTTGTGTAGGGGCTTCAAAGAGATCTTACTGGTAAATAGTTCTCGCTTAAAGTCACTTTTAATGCTCCCTAATTTTCAAGTACGCGAGCAAATACTCGTTATAAGAAGCTTTTTAGGTGTCTACTCTGTTGATCCTATTGATGTTCATATTTGCGAGTTACGGTGTACAGCTTTACGGGGGTAGATTGGCTCGGTGCAACGATCCGACCATCTTGAAACGGGAGAATTGCGTTGGTGTATTCATGCGGCGAGTATTCGTAACAAAAATGAAACTACGACCGGGCCAAAATGAGAGCTACCCGTCTATATTGGTACCACGCGTTTGGTAGGCATATTAAGTCTAAGATATCAAGTCTAAATTGATTAAAGAGGACGTTCACGAGCGTACATTGAAATATTTTAGGGCCAATCCTAGGCGGTTTAACTTCGACCATATCGGTGACGCACTGATGGCGCTTTTCGAAGTACTCTCATTTAAAGGGTGGCTAGACGTTAGAGACGTTCTTATCAAAGCACTCGGGCCCGTAAGTCATCCGTGCTATCATAAAGATGACGTATGATACTATACAATACTTTTTTAGGTCCACGCTATCTATATCCACATCTATATATTTTTGGGTTGCATGATTGGTTTGACTTTGTTCGTTGGTGTCGTAATCGCCAATTACTCCGAAAACAAAGGAACCGCGTTACTCACAGTCGATCAAAGACGATGGTAAATCTTTCGTTAAATAATTCACTAAATTTTCGGAATAATACATTGAAGATATAAACGTGTGTATACGTTGTTGTATGAGTAGGTGCGATTTAAAGAAGCGACTGAAAATCGCTCAACCGTTGCACTTGCCACCCAGACCAGATGGGAAGAAATTCCGAGCCTTTATCTATGACATCACTCAGAATATATATTTTAAAAGATTCATCGCGGTTATGGTACTCATAAACAGTGCTCTTCTGTGCGTTTCTGTGAGTTGAATAATTTTCATTTCTTTTCTCCCTGTAGCGACACCTACAACACACAACACAACAAAACATACCGTTAGAAACATTAACAGAATCCTGATAGAAAAGTACAACAAACAACACAGGATGTCAATGACTGTTACCTTGAATCATTTGTTCCTTGCCGGCTACCATTAGACCGTGGTAAAAGTAAACCGACACGTTTTTCCGTTAACGACATATTTGTTTGTTTTTTTCATTTATCCTAAGTGGAGAATCGAGGAAGAACACACGGAAGCGCTCGCTACGGTTTCCACGATTCTGACACTGATCTTCCTCGTGGAAGTGATCATGAAAAATATTGCTTTTACACCACGTGGCTATTGGCAGTCCAGAAGAAACAGATATGATTTGCTCGTGACAGTTGTGGGTGTTATTTGGATCGTCATTCATTGTACAATGAAGGTATGTCGGTATAATTAATTCGTGATTAGTTCAGTGTTTCATTAATTGTGTAATGTCAACGACAAACAGATGTAATGACAGGAGTGAATTTCTTGCAGAACGATTCGTCGTACCTAATCGGCTTTATGGTCGTGATCCTTAGATTCTTCACCATCACTGGCAAACATACAACTCTGAAAATGTTGATGTTGACAGTCGGAGTGTCCGTTTGCAAAAGTTTCTTTATTATATTTGGCATGTTTCTCCTTGTTTTCTTTTACGCCCTAGCAGGCACGATCATTTTTGGAACAGTAAAGTATGGCGAAGGTATAGGAAGGTAATGTGCTACTTTACCCTTGAAATAACGTAAGGAAACCGTTAATGACTGTACAATCACATAGCATAGGCGTTTCTGTCTGTAAATATAATTATAAAAGTGACGTTTGTCATTTAGGCGTGCCAATTTTGAATCGCCCGTGACTGGCGTTGCTATGCTCTTTCGTATCGTCACCGGAGAGGATTGGAATAAGATAATGCACGATTGCATGATACAACCGCCGTATTGCACTCCGGCTGCTAATTATTGGGAGACCGATTGCGGGAATTTTCATGCTTCCTTAATTTATTTTTGTACTTTTTACGTCATTATCACTTACATTGTTTTAAATCTTCTGGTGGGTAAGTACCGAGCGGCACATCTTAAAACGGAAATGCCAAACGTAGATCTTTCTCATGGTATCGAAAATTAATTCTTTTGCGGCAGCTATTATCATGGAGAACTTTTCTCTATTTTATTCGAACGAGGAAGACGCGTTATTGTCGTACGCCGACATTAGAAATTTCCAAAACACCTGGAACGTCGTCGACAATCACCAAAAGGGTGTCATACCGGTGAAACGGGTACGTCTGAAGATATTGTTAAGAGTTTGACAAGTTGCTATAAATTAGACTAGAAGTAATGATATATTAGTTTGCTTTAGGTAAAGTTTATCTTACGGCTGTTGAAAGGCCGACTAGAGACAGATCCACAAAAGGATCGGCTGCTCTTCAAGCATATGTGTTACGAGCTGGAGAAGTTGAACAATGGCGAAGAAGTTACTTTCCACGATGTTATTAAGTAAATCACCATCTTTGTAAAATAGTTATTTTTTAAATCACAATTTTGTTTATGGTACCTTTTTCCCTTCAGTATGTTGTCGTATCGCTCGGTCGATATACGGAAAGCTCTTCAACTCGAGGAACTACTGGCAAGGGAGGAGTTCGAGTACATCATCGAAGAAGAAGTCGCTAAACAAACGATAAGAAATTGGTTAGAGGGTTGTCTGAAAAAAATTCGAGCGAGTGGGGTAAGTTTCAGCAAAGTGGACGCTTCGACTCGAACTTAAGACATCATTTATGCATTACAGAAGCAGCAAAATAGTCTCGTTGCTGGTCTTCGTGCGAACACTGACCAACCCATACAACAACAAGAGCATACGGAAGAGAAAAGAAAGGAAGCAGACAAAGAAGAAGAAACTGAAACAAAGGTAACGTAGTGAAAAATTACCATTTTCTTTTACCATAATATTTCATTAACGCGTTCCTTGAGAGCAGGACACGGACGGATCTAAGCACAAAGTTAAGAAACCACCAGCTCTCCCAAGATCTGATAGTATAGGCAGTGGATCTGGAAGGAAATATTTGACTCCAACTCTGTCGGATCCTGCGTCGATTAGGTCTGAAAAAGACAAGAATGTAGCACCTAAGAAAAGAAACAATAGACCACCACGTAAGTTTCTTTAAACGTGTTAACGATTATATACCTTTTCCCTCGTACGTTCCTCCAATATGAGCTTTCCGTTTAAAGCGATGGCGAAAAATAATTTGCCACATCTCACAGAAAGTTCCGAGCAGAGCAGACAACAGAGGGAAGCTTTCAATGCAAAGACAACCGCGCCGAAACCTTCCAGCGTTATACTGGAAGTTCGCGAATGGTGGAAAGAGCAGTTGGCGTATAGCAGTGAGTCCAGCGAGGACGAGGTTTAAATAATGTTCATATTTTATAACTTGTATAAATGGAAAGCATGGGTATAAAAAAATGGAGCACATGCTTTTAACAATCGACATAAAGATATATGTAAATGAATCAAATTTGAAAGGGATGCAAATACGAATTATGTTTTAATGTTTCTCGCATGTGCTTCGTTCTTATTTATACGCATACGTTTAACATTGACGAATTAAGTTTGCTGAAACGACAGTTAAGTGAACAAGGTGTGCCTGAAATACCTATGTTAAAGAGCCAAGGAAAGAGAAGGTGTGATTCCTGTAATGCAATTAAAAATTCCAAAAGATAACTATCTTCTTGATTGTATAATTTTTTAGTATCGTTGCGTAATCTTACGATGCGCAGAGATACATTTACCGATTTGTGCTTAACTGTTCGCTTTGTTAACTTCTAATAAAATGTATGAATAATTTTATTATCACACGAGGGAATAGTATCGTATCAGTTTGTGTTTTTTAGTACAGACGCCGTTAATTTTGTTCCCTCATATCTCAGCTTGCTAACGCAAATACTCAGGTTCTACATAGATTAATGTTTTGTAGATTGTACAGCGTGTTTTTAGATAAATTAAAAATAATTTGTTACTTGTGTTACATATATTTTGTGTCATTTGTTGGTGTTGAAGTGTGGAATTTGTAGAAAATTATAGAACTAGGTACGGTAGATTTTGTACAATAAAAAATGTTAAATCATGGAAGTGCTAATTAAAATGAATCAAACTGACGTTGTCGATGACAACTACTAGTACAAGAAACAAAAATGACAATTTCTTCTGTAATGGAAATAATTCGGTTGTCGAAAGTTTGATCGATCTATGTAAATGAAAACAATTAAATGTGGTACGAATTTGTTTGTTTATAACAGAAACATTACGTCCCGAAGGCCTGTATTATAACGATAAGAACGTAGCGACTTTAATACCGGCAGTGTAAAGCTTTTACATCTGTTTGTAAATGTGTAGTGTTTTTGTTATGGGCATAGATATAGTGAAACCTTTGATACACTCAACGATAATAATTTACTCATACAAATTATTCGTATAAAAAAGAAAACATCAAATCATAACATCGTCAACATATTATTTCAATCAAGCGTCACCGAGCGTACGAGTACAAGTGAACAGAATTTCATTCTTAAACGGATATGAAGATTAATAATTTCATTCAAAAATAAGTTCAAACGGATCACCAAAATAGCGATAGCTAATAGAGGCTGTAGACGATGTTACAAAATTAAGCATTTTTTAACGAAAAGAAAGTGCAGATAGAACAAATTACGTGTAAAAAAAAAGATGCCTAAATATTAGATATATACTTAAACGAGACAACACAACTATTTATATCTATGTGATATGAGTTGATTTTATATAAATATATATATATATATATACATATACAAAATAAAAGGACTTAGAGGCGTAAACAATATTGTTTACAGTATTGTAATGAATGTTGATCACTGTTGCTAGTTTATGTGCCAATGTGCTGTACTGTAATGGAGAGATAATAAATGTTGATAGATACAAGTATTTTCAACTATTATAATTTCTTCTTTCAAGAGTTCTCGTCTAACGTAAAAAAAAGGAGTTAGCGGATTACTCACTAAAACGTTTTGTATAAAAATTTTATAACAAATTTACAAGTAAAAATAATTAAAATATGAGGTAATCGACTTACAGAAAGAATACAATTTACATAAGAAATATATTATCGTCCGCAGCCATTATCTGATTAGCGTCAGACATCCTGTTAATCGCAGCGGTAATCTCACCCGACGTAAACTCTTTCGACTGTTCGCTGTTGATATATTCGCGTACTCTCGACAACGGAAGCGATTGCGCCCGTTGCTGTTGGAACAACTTGTGAAGAAGCGTTCTAAATAATTTCAATCTGAAATCATGGAACATGTATACATATAACTATCTCCTTACATACGGGTGTCACGCACAATTTCGATAAGTACCTTTCCTCGGTGATAGTTGCAGGAGCTTCTGGTATAACAGTTGGAGCAGAATCTTGTGCCGATTGCACAGACTGACTTTGCGAAGTTGACGTAGTCGCTACTTGCGATCTAGTGATCCTCGTTACAGCTTCATCAATGTGACTATCGTCATCGCTATCAAAGTCATAAGGATCTTCAGATTTCGTGCTTTGCTTACGTTTCTTCTTTTTCTCCTGCGATTCATCGCCACTCGAACTACCTTCGGTATCGCGCCGTCTTCGTTTTTTCTTTTCTTTCTCTAGCACGCGCTTGAAGTAGGCGAACTCCACCAGTTCTATCGCCGCGTAAGCATCTTCAGCGGTTACGTTCTTCGACAAACGAGCTTTCGCGTGCGCCGTAGACAATCGAATCAACGTTTCCAAGGTACGAGCTGTTATAGGCGTAGTCCTTGCTACATCGGAATCCACCGACTCTTCTGATCGTAGTTTCGAGTATTCGGCAGCGATTACCTCGCTAGCCTCTTCCGTGAGTTTTGGTTTCATACAACGAGCTATGTGGATATATTTTCTCATAAAATTTATAGTGAGAATTTGGTCGCTCTTAGAACGCAATCGTCCATGTAACAACGGATCGTATTTTTGATATACTTGAACTTCCGTGTCGTCGACATGAATTTGATCGGGATTTTTTGTAGTTAATACATCTATTTTACTACCAAAAGGTAACGCTTCTCCATCCTGTTCATTCGAGCTCCTGTACCTGTGCATTCTTACAACATGATCGCTGATTATTTGATCTTGTTCGTAGTCTACTATGTCCAGCATGACGAATAACAGATCGAAACGTGAAAGCAACGAATCTTGAAGACCAATATTTTCCATGGGCGTTTTATATTGATCGTACTGCAAGTAGATGCATACATATTAAATAATAAGAGCGTCTTAATTTTAAAGTCAAGCAATTAATTTCAGAGGAATAAATCTCACTCTTCCGTAAACTGGATTCGCAGCTGCCAATACTGAGCATCGTGCGTTTAAACTCGCGTGTATCCCAGCTTTGGCGATCGTTACTTTTCCTTGTTCCATTACTTCGTGTATAGCTGTTCGATCGATGTCGGACATTTTATCGAATTCATCTATACAAATGATTCCTCGATCTGCCAATACCATAGCACCAGCTTCGAGTCTGCGCTCGCCTGTTTCGGTATCTACCGTAACAGCAGCTGTTAATCCTACACCAGAAGATCCTCTACCAGTGGTTGGTATCGCTCTCGGGGCAGAGCACAGAACGTAACGCAGAAGTTGCGATTTTGCAACAGATGGATCACCGATAAGCATAACGTTAACATCTCTGTAATCATTATTAGTTATAATTTCGTTTTCTCGTTAAAAGATGCTTTTGTAACGTATATATAATCAAAGAATGTTTACCCTCTCAATCGTGTACCGTTAGGTAATAATTTCTCGACACCGCCGAGCAGTAAACACAAAATCGCCTTCTTTACATAATCGTGCCCGTAAATAGAAGGTGCTAGCGATTTACTGAGCAACTCAAAAATATTATTACATGGATTAGTTTTGGCAAGTTTTTTACACATAGCTACATCATCATGAGAAATAGATAGATTAGCGTCTTTGCTCAATTGCATGATATTATTAGCAATTAAAATTGTTCTATAAAAAAATATATTCTTTACGTTTAAGTAGTTCTAGATAAACTTGTATTCTTTGATCAACAAACCTGAAGGTGCCTGTTGTATATCCTCCTTGTTTACCAGGCAAACATCTAAAACTTCCAACAATTTGAACCCTGTCTCCTGGTTTGCAAAGGTCCACTAAATCGTTATCGCAAATGACGTCAACGCTGCGCGGTAACTGACCGGTAGGTGCTTTTTCCGGCATTTCTTGTATAGTTAGTGTTTGATGGTCTTTGTAGGTAGACAGACCAAACTCTGTTTCCAAAGTGTTACCATCTTCATCCTACATATTAAATAATACATTATAATATACCATATATCGTTTATTCTTAAATAATATCAATGCAATAGTTACCATTGTTGGGTATACAGCTGATTGTGGAAATGCATCAAACGAAGTTAGATCAGTGTAAGCTCTTTCTATCACTGTTTTTGTGGAGCTACAATAATGAACGCTTCTTACAACCTTTGGCCGTACCAAAGAGCCTGTAGATGTTTACATTATATATTAAACTTGACTCAACTAAAGTAAAATGCAAAATTCATATATATAACTATATGTACATTTTGTAGCAATTCCTTCCACACAGACCAAGTTACTCAAGTAACGCGAGGTAAGAGTTCTTGGTGTGACATGTTTATTTCCAAAACTTCCTTCAAATCCTATAAAAAAATCTATACTTCCTTTTGCATAATCCGTGTCAATGCTCCCAATAAATTGCTTTAATGCAAGTTCAAAGGCATGGTGCTCTTCAAAAGCATTGTTCAATAGACTAGAACAAATATTAGTTCTTGAAATATATTTTAGAAAACAGGATACTACAATGCATAACACGTTCCATCATACACACCTTGTTGCCCTGGTGGGATTTTTTCTTCTTAAATCATTGATGTTTACGTACAGTCTGTGTTTGTTATCATCAATCATATTCTTAACGAGAGTAGTATAAATGCCTTGATCCTCCTAAGAAACAATCATAAATAAACAATAATCCTACAACAAATAGCGAATACTTTTTAACTCACCATATCATCCAGAAAATCCACATATTCCCGTTGTATCTCCTCGAATCTCTGATCTCTATCCATAGAATCCATTTTGTTCTCGTTTAAACTATTTATTCTAACGTAAAATAAATAACACTAACGATTTAATAACTACAAATAAATATAAATAAACCAGTAAAGGATCGGCGTCCCGTGCAATAATTTGCGCGGGAATAACGTGGGAAACCTAAATCTAACCGACCATTCGAGATTCGATATATTGTAAGACATCAAAATCTTCGATAATTCCATACAAGTTTAGCTGAATTCCGTAAGGTGGCATCAAAGGTCATTTCCTCTGGTAATTAATTATAAAAACACAATTAATACTATATTTAGAACATAATTTCTTCAATAAACAATCTTTGGGTCCTTTTTACACCGAGGAAAATTAATTACAAATTGCTGATCTCAAGTAGAAACATAAAAATTCGTAACATGACAGAATTTAAACCTAGCGCGAAAATTTGAAATCTGACAGTTACTTTCCATTCTGTTGATAACCAGATTTGTTTATATGATTTATACTTTGTTAATCATTTCGTGACTGAAACTACGTTTCGAATGAAAATCCAGTTTATCATGATTAACAATCGAGTAAAATGAACAGAAGTAGAGACAAGTAAAAGGAGTAGGATGATTCTGGAATACGTAAGAGATTCATTAAAATGTCAAAGTCTTTGTATTTTTCATCTGCAATTGCAGCGTGGAAGTATAATCGATTTTCGTGCGAATTTTTCAAGGAAGCTTTTACAGGTTTACATTTAAAGGGCACTTAATACGTAAACAACACTCAGATAGTAGAGAAAATGATATGTTTGTTGGCAGAACTTTCGTGCGTTGTTACTTACATAGGTGTGTATTTTGTGTGTATATATAAACAGAAGGTAATTTTACCTTTTTACATTTAATACGTTAAAAACAAGTTGAATTGTTCAATGTAGGTGTTTTTTTTTTTTTAATCCCTCAGTTCGATAATTCCTACATTGTTAGTCATGCAGTTCGAAAGTTTAATAGGAGGATTCGTTGATGCAGTTTTGTAATGGTCCGATACACGCTAAGATTCGCATACGCGAGACACGTACAGGCAAAGGTACCTAAAATACGGTCAAACAAGATTCAAATAGATATTTTGAGCATAACCAACGTTTCCCTTGGAAATTAATGTCATCCATTTTGCTTCTCGTGAACACCGTTCTCCTGTGGTTTTAATGGTTTTATCACATCCACTTCGTTTAACTGTTCTATATCTAATTGTTGTTTCTTTTTCTTCTTCGGAGTTTTCCTGAAGTGAAGCATAATAATGGTAAAATGGAAGTGATCAAACGATTAAAGGTTATAAACCAACATACTTTCCAAACAACTCTCCATCCTGTATGGACTCTGGAAGCTTCTTGTTCAGTGTTTCTGGAAGGAGTAGCGACATCATTCCACCAAGAAGCACGCACGATCCAAAAATGACAAAGGGTAGAGGCATCCAGATTTCAGACTGTGAATCACAGCATCATTGAATATTTAAAAAGAGCAACTAATCTTGCGGAAATATGTTTTTAGATTTGATTTTACAAAAGGGAGGAATGTTTCGAGTAGTATATGTATTGCAAGTAAAGTTCATTTACCAGATGTATGACGTACGGGGCAATTACACCACCGATTCGAGCGAAAGTTGAACTCGCTCCGAGACCGACGTTTCGAATGACCGTGGGAAATTGTTCGGCAGTAAAAACATAAATTGCACCATAGGAGGACGTGATGGTGAGTTTACCGATCATCGCGAGACACACGACGAGCCACTGAGCATCTGGAAACATTCATACGCGACGACTGAGTTTCACATTTCAATAGAATACAAAATAAAACGGATTGCCTCTACTCACCAGCAGGTACAAACAGAATAGCGAGCAACGCCATTCCAGATATCAACATACATCCGCACAAGATTAACTTTCTCCCCCAACGATTTAAGGTGAAAATTAGAAACGTATACGCGGGCACTTCCACGAGCCCGGAAATTAGGAAATTAACGTATTCGTTACCACCGAGGTTGGATACGTGCCAAGATAATCCGTAGTAGGTACCGCTGTTTACAAGCCTAGAAAGATTGAGATCGCGTTACCATACTCGTTAATTTATTACGCTTCAAGGTAGCTTATGTAAAGCTGACAGCTCGCTTTATGGATGCTCATAAATAATTAAGAGTTCTGACATCATTTTCAATAGTTCAATGAGCTTTCAGCTTCGCACAGCCTTCAAGGTATCGAGGAGAGACGAGGTAAACATTACCAATTGAAAAATAGTAAGATACTTTTCCGCCTCAAATTTGGATACCGGAAGAGGTCGAACAACGACGGTTTCTTATAATCTGGAGCGCTTTCCTCGCTGTTATTATTAAGAAGAGAGTCCAGTACCTCGATCGGCATTTCCACGCCGTTTTCTAAAGATGCGCCCTGCAAGAGATCTTTCGCTTCTTGCACGCGGCCTTTGGTTAACAACCAACGCGCAGATTCAGGAATGAACCTATAACGACAACATTAATAATAGAAAACTTGTTTGCGTTACGATCATTGGTTCAATTCATTGACATTGTTTACTATTTATTGCTTACCACCAGTACAGAAGAAACGCAATGCTTGGCACAGTGATAGCGACTTGTAGCATTCTCCAATCGGTTATAAAATACGCAAAACCAGCAGTGAGAATGTATCCAGTCGTGAAGAATAGTTGGCAACCGACTCCAGCTACTAAACGCTTCCTTGGACCTACCATTTCCAAGGCTAAACAGCAACGTCATTCTCAGCATAGTATCGAATGTTATTAACGTTAATAATATATTTAAATCAGATACAAGCATTTATTGGATCGAGTAATAATTTGACTCGTACTATTATAGACTTCTTGACTTGTTTTTTTAGAATGCAATAGGATGGATACTGTCTCTGGAAATCAGAGTGAATTTATTACTCAGTCCATCGTTTTATTAATTGTATGATAATTTACCTATGACATAGGCAACTAAAAAGACCCCGCTAGTGGTTGAGCCAACTATCAATCTGAAGATAACGTAGGAAATAAACTCGGGTGCAACTGCGACTAGTATACCACCGACCAGCTGTATGACTAAAGACAGGAAGAAAATTGGTCTACGCCCATACTTATCGGACAAACCACCGAAAATCATTGAGCCAAGCATGACTCCTACCATGAACAAAGAATCCCCCGTAGCTTTCAACCATGCTCTGTCGCAAACTAAGTTCCACTGAAAAGAAATAAACAAAACAGACAACTTTACACGTTAGACCTTCGTTAACAGGATTAAACGTTTGTTATGTACACGACGGATAGGATAGCATAAATTTAATATCTTGAACGAAAGACTATCGAACGAAAAAGGTGACGAATAAGGAAAGCATGCCAGACGTACCTCAGACGTAGTGGTACTTTTGTATTTGCTTCTGTCGTAGACGTATTCATCGCACGGTATTACTCCTTGAGTGTTGAGACAATTTGGAGAAAAGGGTTTTTGGATAGGTGAGTCGTCGGTCGACGTATCGACGTACCTGTCGATCGTTGTTTGGTTAACGACATCAGGAACGTCGCGTCTGTAGCACTGCGACGATCCTTTCAGCTCGTAGTCCCATGGATAGCTTGCGTTCATCACGTTTTGTGGTAACATGTACGTTGCGTTCTCCACATTCTCATGTGGTAGCAAGCACCTAAAACCAGAATTTCATTTTAACTCCCTTTAAAGATAACTCGAACGTTAATTTCAGAATCAACTTTCTTTTTAAAAAGGATATTTTTTTTTTTTTCAGCAGACTCTGACCTAGAGTTCATTTTCGCGCTGAGGAAGACACCAGCGATCTTGTGAAAGGCGCAGGATATCGCCGGAAGGCAGAGTAAGAGGTAAATCCTGCGCTGGTAGCGACCAAATTCGCCCATGCGAAGGATAACGTCGTCGTACGCCATTTTTCTTTGATGCCTTTTATTCTTCTGCGTTTGCGACTCCTAGTCCCCGTGGTCCTTTTGCTCGGGGATGCGTTTCTGAAACAATTTCTTGCTATCGTCGAATCCGTCTCGATGGCGATAATGATTTCTTGCCGCGAGTAGGTCCTCGGACCTATCCTGTGCTTGCAAATCGAATTACTAATCCTTCGATATCAACTTCGAGGAACTCCCCTTCCTTTCTTCGTGAAGAATGAAGATGCTTTCCTGTTTAATTTTAACTTCTCGATTCGTTCGATTCTCTAAGTGTTCTTGATCCGTGTTACGAGACGAGACTCTTCTGCGATTCGTGTCATTCTTAGCGAAACGTGGATCACTTCTATGGGAATATGGTCTTGGTGGGTGCGTCCATGGGGGTAGGTAGCTCTTCACCGTTCGAGCTCGATATCCTGGAATGTGGAACGTATGTTTGTCACCGATGACGGTACGGACGCGCTAATTACGAAATTCGTTGACTCGTAAATGTATATTGGACGTAGCGACTGATTGTGCTGACTCGTGTTCCGCTGCAGGTAGATTTTCCTCTTTCGGTCTGAAAACAAGGAAAACGATTTCGTGACGATCGTGTTTATTCTAAGAGGAAAGTTTTTGCAGGGAAGACGATCACTGTTTTGTAAACTTTTTTAGAAAGAAAAACTCCGCGGCTATAACATGCTTGACGTTTTAAAGAAAGATCAAATCAAAAATTATTATCGTAGTGACGCGACAATGACCTTATTCAACGGAGATACCTTTTATATTACAGGACGAGACGAGTATTGCAACATGTCGTGTGTATTATCGAACCATTAAGAATGCAAATGGATTTAACGCACACACTGTTATGTTTACCGGTTTTAAATAAACCTGACCATGAGACGTCGTGCATAGGAGAGGGTTCCACCAAAACATCGTCCGAATTGCAATAAACAAAAAGGGTAAATGATTAACTTTCCGCGAACAAAGAGAAGCTTTCTATTTACAGACTCGACAAATTTGTCGAATTGTATATTCATCGTATCTCGTATCGATCACTAAACACTTATCTAGAATGTATAAATAATCTGACTCGTTAATCTAAATCCAATAAGTCGATGAAGACACTATTTGTCGTTATCTATCATAAATGAAATTGGCGCGTAACACGTGCTTTCTCGTGAGTGTGTCAATACATGGATGACGGGGCGTTTAAATCCACGATGTACACCTGACTAATTTTCATTGCTACGTGGATTTATTTTAAATTACTCTCCAATGTTCTTCCACCGTTTAATTATCGTAAGTTCCATTAATTAATGGTACGAAGAGCTATGGATTATTTATTCTCTGCTAACCATGTTTATTTACAGTCCCATTCAACACGTGGGATGAATTAGATCGCCAGGTACGGTTATTTTACATGAATCGACTCGACGATAGGATCGTAGGCATTGCGCGCATACGCGTGTCGTGGCTCTTATGCAATTTCATTTATACTTCCCGAAGAAAGTGTGCGACGTTTCGCACGTTGACCGGAGAATGTCAATGGCGTCGCTTGTCCTTTGGTTTTATCGAGTGGTCAGCTATATCTTTCCGAATTCTGATGACAAACGATTTTATTACACTCTTAAATTGGAGTATATGGAACATGTACTTTTGGAATTATAGTGTCTTTAATTTAGGACTTTTACTTCGTTTATATCCAACTCTGCAGTATCTATAATAGTTTCTATAGTATTTCTATTCTGATTAAGGAGTCGTGTGTTTTCAGGGAAAGGAGAAATTGCACGCAGCGATAGCGTTCGTGGCCAAGATGTGGTCAAACGAAAACCATGCAACAGGTTTTCTATCTTCGTTTGGAAAAAAAAGTACAGCTCATCTTGAAGTAAGCGGCCCCGAAGAAGCGTATTTCACCGAAATTAATCAGCTACGCGTTTCACTCAAATGATCCAAGGTTACTTGACTCGTGTATCAACAACCCAAAGTTTCACAGGCATTTTACGAAATTTATCTTTCCTTGTCTAGTCTAACAGATGTTCGAAACGTCCATGGTTATCGAAAATCCCAACGCTCGGTGACGCAATTCCTAAACGTTACCCAATTGTTCATCGATTACCTGCTCACTAAGCAAAAATTAATTTCCACTCGTGTGTTTCTTTTCGAACGAGTACGTTTTAGGTCTCTCAAGGTCGACTCGATTACATATCACCTTAAACACTCGATATTGTCGCGTGCGCTTACTCTAATGCTCAAGAAAATAGAGTGAATAGGCTTTCGAGACAGATTAAACGAGTAACTCGAGGGAAATTTTCGAACAAGAATAAGTGTCTCAAAAGATAAACGGTGAACTCGTACGACAGCATTCTGGTGGTCTTCGAAGCGCGGTGAGTAAATCCGATTACAAAGTAGAGTGATTGTTCTCAACGCTCCTCTATAGAAAAGCTCGAGATCAGATACTATCACCATTTAAATTGCAAGTAGACGCAACGAGTAGGTCAAGGAAGTCGCACCATCGATTCCACCCCGGATACTGAAAATCAATGTACACCTGACTAGTGGATTATTACTATTCTATTATGCTCCAGAGTACAGCGAATACTCTTTCAGTCGCCTCTGAAAGTACTTGGACACGGATATCGCGCCCCTCTTTACGAAAACGGTCAAGTCCCTCTAAGAATGCTGTACCCTCTAAGTACCACTGGTGCTTAGAATGCGAATAAATGAACGTACTCGTGAACGTCACGTGTCGGCGAGTAGAACACGACGAGTAACTGGTGCTCCGTGGCGGATACGGGTAAATGGATCGCACACACGCAACCGAAGCTCTCCCAGAAGAAAGTCTCCCCCTCGCGGTGGCGAGTTCACTCGGGTCGCGCGCTGTGTCACACTTGTCAGAGTCTCGATAGACGAACGTGAAGCGAGGCTACGCGCACGAAGGACGGACGACGACTGCCGGCACCGGTTCACTTTGGCCAGCAATACACAGGAACAGAAGTGTACGACCGTTTCTCGTGCCAGTGGCGCCGACAGCCCACCACCATAAGTCCAACGAACCCCTATAATCCTTGCAACCCTCGTTTTTTGCCCTCAGTTTCCTTCTCGCTGTTACCTGACGCCCACCAACGCCTTTCATGCCCTATACTACACAGTTGAAAATTTTGCGTTTTCCCGTATAAAAGTCCATTATAACGCGTTGACTTCTAGACTGATTCGTATGGGAATATCTACAGGTCTATCGGAAACTATAGAATTTAACATTCGTCGTGTAACTAGTGTTTGTATTTTTACCGGAATTTACGAATTCTATCCAGATTTCTATCCAGATTAATCGTTGAAGTTCCTTAGCGAAAAGCTCTGTTACAGTTTAACAGAGGCAGCGTGCAGTGAGTACAATACAACGATAATCGTTGAAAAATCGAAACGAAAAGCTGAAGAAACCTAAATTTAATGAGATGAATGATCAGAATCCGAGTAGGGGACGTTAGGCGTAATTCTGGAATAGTGGTCTCTCAGGTCCGACTCTATATTTAGCCTGTTCCTGCATTTAGACTTGTGTAAAATTAACGAAGAAAGGGATCGCACCTGCAAGTTCGCAGAAATTTTTCAGTCGGTTGTTTAAGCAAGTAATTGCAATTCGATCGCGAATCGTGGATACGCGCGATAAATTAAATATAAATCGTAGAGTGGAAGTATCGAAGAGGCTGAGTGCCAACATTAGACAAATTGGAATTCTTCTACATTCTACAATTAGGTGCTTCGTGTCCTTGCCAATAACATTAGAAAAGGTTAATATGTCACCAACCGAGCATACAATAGCGAACAAATAAAACTGCTACTGTTCGCGTAGATAACCGTACCAAATAAATGGCTATACGTCCTCTTACAATGTAATAAAGCACCACGATTAGCTAAGAGGTCCTAGAAAAGCCAACGGCTGTAGGTGACCTCGGAGCCATAAATTAAGTAATAACGTATGGTTTGGAAGTACAAAACGGTCTTCTAGGTGTTAACTCGATGTAGACGTCGATTTCTGTATGGTCGAGTCGTTGGCCCCCGGTTTTCCGTCACGGTCATCAGCATCGCTAACGACAACTACTCCCACCACCGTTCTCCTACCCTCGCCCGTCCTAAATGGATGTCTCGAATACCGATGACTTGGTCGTGGCCGAAGATTCTACCTTTGCTCCATCCTCTTCGTTTCACTGGACACTGCGAGCTCGTTCTTAACAGTGGCCAGCAAACCTGTTGCTCCATGGATCAAGCGATTGATAAGTAATCCCTTCGATTACCGCTAAACCCCCGAAGCCACGCAAAAGATTGCATTTCAATCGTGATTTTCAACCGTCTTCCGTTTGAAACCTTTCATTGGAAACCTAACAAAATAACCGTTGTTCCAGGAAAGAGAAGTATATGTACGAAACGATTAAATGCATTCGCTTATAGTCATTCCTACGTCCACGGAATACAGGAGTGAGAAGGACTAGAGAAGGCAAAAGTGGGGAGAAGGTAAAATAGGAATAGAATTAACTCTTTGCAGCATGGTAACTAACTCGAGTAGGCACCCAGAATATGTCCATCCAAGCGCGGTGGTTAGTCGCTCGAACGATTCACCGCCTTGCAAAAGTAAATAAAATTCTTGCATAGCGAAGAGTCAAATAAAACAAGAATGAAAGAACGAATTTACTCCTATTATTGCGCAGGAGATGTATACGCAATGTACATAAGCTTTCTTTAGAATGAAACTAGTGTATAAATAGGTTGCGTAAATATGGTTCTAAATATAGCGTTTCGATAAAAAGTACACAGGAATTTCTGCGTCTTTCCGATGCACAAGGCGCCAGCAAAATAGCCACGTCTGGATTGCAAAGGAAATTACAAGAACGATTAATTATACGCATTCATGGGATCGGTTTCAACGCGTTATCCTAACGGATCTAATAATAACGGAGATAAACGCAGATAGAACAAGCAACGATTAGTTCAAACGAAGAGGAGAACGTTCCAGCCTTGCAAGAGGATGTTATCAAGCGAAGTAACGAATGCCTCCTATGAATTTTACTTTACAACAATCGATACAATCTATTTGTAATTATAGCTAGGCTTTATAAATACAGTTTCAGCTCGAAGAATTAGCATCGAAGTAACTGAATAGCTTGACGAATGATGCGAATCCACCAACGGCGGTGAAAACGATGACAAGATAGAAAGTGGTCGCTTGCGTTCGCAGTGTACCGACCACGTCGTCGTATAGTATGCTTCGGCAAATTTTACGATCATTCTCGAAGGTTTAGGACCGGAGAATTAGACTGAAGAATGCGACCCAGGGCTTGGTATACCTTCAAGATCCTGCGAGGACGTGCCACGGGACTTGCGGGATATTTATGAGCACTCAAGAACACATTAGAAGATCCAATCCTTCGCGAATGGAAGCTCTTCGGTTGCTTCGTACTGCTTGACCCTCAGTTTTTTGGGGGGAAAACCCACAATGGTTCCAATTCATCGGAAATTCTAATTTTTCCACCATTTTGTTTTCGTTGAATACGAATCGAGCGAGTGTAGCTGCAAGAAAATGTAAATTATTCAGTAGAGCGCGGAAACGCAAAAAACAAGGACGAGGAGATCTTGTAAATTACAATTCTCGGCTCATCCGCGATCCCTGCGAAGGACGAGTACAAAGGAGGTCGAAGAGATGTAATTTGCAGCGGACTCGTTCGAGTAAAAGCATTAGAGAAGACCGAAACGGAACGATACAGACGCCACATTATGCTCCCCGTCGCATTAAGAGCTATATACAGTAATGTGTACTTTGTCTCATGCGATGTTCGAAAAGAAAAACGTAATTGCACGTTTTGCGCTACCGGATCCGCGTTACTCCAATTCTTTGCTGCTCGCGAAACGAAATTAGGGTTATTAACTAGAAAACGTTCGCGAGGGCGCGGAAAATGTTTGACCTGGTTCGTTGTTCCACTTGCTCGTCGTTTTTTATTTTTTTTTTTTTTTTTTTTACGAACGGTAATTCTGTTAAATTAGTAGGAATTTGTGATCGACTCTGAAATGAGAGACCAAGCAAATTATACCCGTACTGTTACACCACTTAGATTCACCTGACGCAATCCTATTAATCAACCTTTATTCTATAAACAACCTGAACCATTTACCAGAAAAAATATTTTTAAAAAATTACATTAAAATATGAATTGTTACAGGAAGATCGATACCAGAGGGAAGAAGTCATCCAATCTGAAAGGAAGCAAACGGTGGTAAGAAATTTTGCACCAACTACTCGTTAAATCACAACCTATTGATCGTAGTATAGCGAGGTTAAGGCGGGCAGCTCGTATCTCAAAGTCGTAAACCGGATGTGACTAGTTTCAAAGGTCGTGAAATTTTATTGCCGATAGCTGGAAGTGAATGAAACGCCTATGTCGTGGGAAAATTATCCGACAAACGTGGAACGATTCAGGCACGTCGCGGTGCAGGGTGCAGATGTAGCTTCAGACGAAGCCCGCGGAGAGACCGTCGCGCTTTAGAAATTATTTTATCGCTGGCGACACCATAAACTGAGGATTCTTGGACTGTCGTAAACCTCCTGTACCTTGGCTCGAACATTTCAACGAGCAATCGCCGCAGCCTGATCTGCGAGCATCTCTGGACCATACAGAGTGTAACTGAGGTAAGTAGAATCTCAGAATCGTGTTATCTTAGAGATGAAAACCCATTTGGTATAGGTTTGACAAAAACGTTTATCGAGCTTAGAGTTGAGCGTACCATCGACATTTTTCTTTCCGTTAGAACAACTGTAATAGTCCTTATAATCGGTTGGGTTGGTTTGACATTGACAACGCACGCCGCAGCGAATACGAAAATTGATAGTTGAGACAGCATTTACCGAGCCAGCAATTTATTCTAACATCGGGTGGGCTAATGTCCACTCCACGCGGAGGTGAGCTTAAGGAAACCGCGCGGAAGTTCGGAGACTATCGAGAAACCTTTCCTCGAGGACGGCGTTCAGTCAAAAGTAGTACACTACGTAGCATCGACGTCGAATCGGACCATTGTCGACTTAAGGATACAGAATTGTCCTTATCCGGTACAATTATCCAGAAATGAAAAAGACACGCTCTGGGAGCTCCTGAAGGTGTCCAACGGACTGCCGTGAGACATGCGATGCTGCGGAAGGAAATAATTTCCAGCGATATCTTCAACGAAGTAATTATCTTCATCTAGGAATAACGAATCGCTCTCAACGATACAAAAGCAATCAGGGCGAAACAGCCGTTCTTTCTAAGCGATTTCGTGTCATGAGGCACTGCTTATAGCTTAATTGACTGTGAACATCGAACCCACGGTCGCAGCAAGCAACTACCGAAGGTTTTAACGATCAAAGGCGAGAGTTTCTAGCATGACACCATCGTCGACATATTCTGACGATAGTTGGACCCACGTATGTACGCGCGAAGCTGTCTTTCGATTGATTAATCTTCGATTGAAGCTTACTTCTCGTTGTACGAGAGATTTTCTCCTGTAATTATAATGGAATGAAGTCGAGATTAGCCGACACGAGGCTCGAGCGATTACGTACGTAGTAGAAAAAGATAACGAACATTAAATGTTTCCAATCGAGCCGATTGAGATTCAATGGCTTGATGAACGGCGTATCGAGATCTTAATTGGCGTCAACTAAGACGCACCGAAGCACGTTTCAATTGATCGTTTGTACAGAGTGTCACAAGAGCGGCCAGGCTCAGGGAGAACACTCGATAGACTCTAACTTTTCGATGTATTCATTTTATAATACAGTAAAGAATGATATATAGCATTCGTATTGAACTTGTGGGTGTTGCTAACGTCCTAACTATCGATCTATTTCGCGTATGTTTGTTGCAGAGGCGCTCGCAGCATCTAGAATATCTATTTCGATCGCAAAATGATATCAACGGATGGCCATCTTATTGCAACGAATATCGTGGGTTTCCTTTTCTTGCAATCGAGAGATAGCAATCCTGCGAGAATGTCAAGCAAGTATTTGTTCAACTTAAATACGAAGTGAATGTAAACAACAGATTGATACGTGATCGGAATTCCACTGGCGAGCTGTGTCGACACATTCGAGCCAGCAGTCTGTAGTAGGCGCGACGTACGCTGTGTCGAAACACGGAAAAAAGCGGTGGTAGAAGGATTAGGGCCTTCGTAAGCGGTTGATTATATTATTTATGTAGAAAAGTAGCAGTAATTTGATTGTCTCTGTATCCCAGTCACGTGGCTTTGTTTACCCCCGCAACTTGGTCTTTGAGTTGAACGAACAATAGAAAGTTCATAGAGATTTGACCTTAGGACGGTTACTCAATCAATGTTAACACTTTAATGCTCGCTTGTTTTAGCCGACGCTCAATCCTGAGAGTCCGCGCTCGACTACTATAAAATTCAGCTGGAAGCTGATGGATTTCATCTTATAAATACTTTGCGTTTGAATGCGACGTTTTAATAAAAGTATCAACTTTGGAACGGTGATGTCCTTGTTATGAAAAATCCCTTTTAACCGACGATACAAGGATTTCTTTCGCAAGGATACAAGGATTTCTTTTTATTAAATTAATGAAGGAAGTTTAACGTCTCTGTCGAAGGTAAACGATTGACAGCTGCACGCGAAAGCAGCATTCTATTCGTTGACATTACCGATATCGCGATCCCCGATAAGATTGCTGTAATGTGAACGAAACCGATGCGTCCTGTCTCCGTCGTCCAATGTAGCGATGTTCCTCCAACGATCAATCGACTGTGATAATAACTCGTGTTAAAACCATAGCTTTTATTTGCCTAAACGCAACATTTCAATCGAACGACTAGAACGTTCGTTTGGTATCATCGCGATTACCAAATTAAATTACGAGCAGCTATCCATGTACATCCGGGGTCCAGGAGCTGCGGTGCTCGATTGGGAACATTTTTGGCGGTGCCTTCAAGTTCACAGCCAAGGTCTGTTTTAGCGGAGTGATTGATTAAAAATGTTAACTTGGCCGCAGGGCCCGATCGGAAGAAATCGGTCCAATTGGCTTAAAGCCGGTTCTATGCGCATCGCACTTCTGGGATAAACATTATGGAATCCTCGTCAATAAAAATACGAAAGAAGAAACATTTCAGCAAGTCAGCAGCTGGGTGAAAATGATTCGCTGTATGTTTATGTTTCTATGCGAGTCTATTCTCCTATCTTACAGATAAAGTGTACAAGAGCCCTATACAGATACCGCGAGACGAAACGTGCCCCGGTACTGTAGAAGTTTGGGAACGATCGAACACTGGTCCGATTTTTCCACCGAAAATTGACATCGTGGGATCGTTCCATCGACGAGCATGGAAACAGAATCGACGAAGAAAATCGGTGTCCTTACGAGCGTAACGTGAAATTAGACGGATCGCAGGTGATAAAAAATAATACTGAAACCGTCAGTGCGTCGGCGCCCATGGACGGCTACCCCCTTTTAGCTACTCCCATCGCCGTTGGAGGCCGAGACCAGAGGCTCGAGAGCGAACTCGAAGGCTATTTATAGTAGGGAGCGGCTTCTAGTTCCCACCGCGTGAAAAATCGCGACTGGTTTCCTGCGAGCCGCAGAGAAGGAAAGAAAGAACGAACGAAAGAAAAGAAGGGAAGCGTGTAGTCCGAGCCGAGCGTCGGGGAGGGGTAAATGAAAGGAGGGAAGAATGGAGCAAGCCGGCGGAGAGAGAAAAAGAGAGTGTATGTAACTTGCAAGACGCGGCGTGGAGACGAGAGGACTCCGGGTCTATACTCGTCTCGACTCTACTCGCCTCTTGGCTCTGTTTCGCTCGCTTCAAGCGGTCGCCCCGAAAGGCCTGAAAGCCCTGAAAGGCCGCTGTCCTTGCAAGGGCGCTCCCGTGATCTACACCCGCGGAGGAGGCAAGAAATCTGCGTAGGTATTCGCATCCCCCTCGACGGAATTTCAGGACAGAAATACAAACACTGGAGCTCTCGAGATCGGCTCGAGGCATTCGATTAAGCGTCTCGGACGCACCACCACTCGTCTCGCATTGCTGCTGACAGTTTTTGCCACGGACAAACGTAAAGAAAGACGCCTGTTTATCGCTGCTATCAGGGGTAGTTCACTTAGGCTTCGTTTAGACTTTACGTTGGTATTGAACAGTCCTGCAGGCTGATAAAATTCGGTCCTATTTAAAAGTATTGCGCGAACAGCCTTCCAATTGGGGGATCTCCCTCGAATATACGCAACGAGCGTGTTTACACTGACTACATGCGATCTAAAATCAGAAATAATATTGACAGGTGTTAGAGAAGAGTTAATAAGCGACTCGATACGTGATGCATTAAATGAAACGAGTTAAGTAGAGGAATTCTTTTCGCTTCCTTTTACTAACCGTGGCCACGCGCGGTTTCCTCCTGGCAACGTGACCATTATACGAGTTACTTTGTAGTATTATACCGTTCAATCTGTTTCATTGGAAACGATTTTGTGGCGAATTTCTGAAGGGCGTTTATTCTAGGAGCACCTATTTCAGGATTTCTTCAACTTTCCGAACAATAAACAACTGTTTGGACGCGATTAATCATTTCTTTCCGCCAGGACTTAATTAACTTCGATTTGTCCTTTATGAACTTCACGGTTCTGGAATAAAAAGACTTTCATGTTACTGTCATGGAGGATACAATTAATTTGTCAATTAATTAGTGAAAAGATTGCTTCCTTTGATGTATCGTATTCAAGGTACTTGCAATTCCATGTCGAGCTCGTGGCATACACGCAGCAAGATTCATCGCTTCTTTTACATTGCTCTGTTGACGTAAATGTTTAAATTATTATTATCCGGCGATTAACGGCCTATCTCGCGGGACGAAATAGGATAAATGTACAAGAATAGACGCCATTCGAATAGAAATCTCTATACATTGCGCAACATTCCTAGAAATACGACGCGCGAAGCGGAGTAATTTAACTGCTCAAAATGAGAATGCAAGGTGAAGTATCCTATTTTAGAATTCGATTCGCTACATTTCATATATTGCACTTCATCTAGAACAATACTCTACATGGCAATAGATTCACATTCATTTTTCGGCATACGTGTGTTTGGTTGGAACGAAGAAAAATTGTTAATTGTTAACGCGTTTTATATGCAATATTAAAAATTCAAGGTAAACAACAAACAATTTGTCGAAGAGATAACCGTAACGCGAACGCTTTACAAACATTGCTGATGTATAGTGTCGTTCATGGATAATATCGAGTGGCTTAAAAGTTAGATATCGCGAAATTTGTCTTCTCATTAACATGTTTACGCGTCGATACACGTATTATTTATTCTCACGCGAGGCGTACATTTCTAAAAGAGCAACTTTAATATTCGCAATTCTCACTCTGTCGTAATTCTGCCAAGGATGAAATAATCGAGGTGCACAAGCATCAAACCTGGTTAGCAAGTACAAAGTATAAAGTTCATTTGCTTAATTTGTTACCTTTATATTTGGACACTTGAGTATACGACGCTACGCGTAGCCTATAATAAGTAAGATACGCCTCGCGAGAACAGTTCTGTGTAAATACGCGTACACGTCACTGACTGAAAAGATTGGACGTAGAAGCAAAAGTATTTCATTTGACGTATGTCAACATGTAGTTTTTCATAGGGTGAACAAATATTGTTTCACGATACAAATCCAAATATCGGACAGACTTCAAGAGTGGATACAGTTATACTTTTTACGATTCAGAAGAATGTGTTGAACAATTCAATGTCACAGACATTTCGAGCGAGATGTTTCCATAATGTTTACGCCTCGTCGTAGAATATTCTCCCGCGTGTATTTTGTACCGCGCGCGTGCGCGTTGTCGATCTCAGCAAGCAGACGCCCGGTGCAATATTCACGTGCCAGTGACCCAGATTATTTAAGAGAAGTGATCAATGATATAATTACAAGTTTAACGCGATATCTCTCGCCAATGCTACTTAGCTACGCGTCTAACGTGCGGTTACTAGTCGCTGTCCAATCGATGACTGCAACAGCAAATTGTTCGTAACAGTTTTTTATTGTTCGCCAAGTTAACCCGGCGACTACTCGCCGGCCGGTCGAGTACAGTTAATCGATAAAGCGTAACGAACTGGAAAGTGACGATTCCACGACAGGTGAAATCGTCGACCGTCTTCATCGCACGCGAAACGATAGTCAGCAGCCTTTAATACCTGTCTGTCTGTCATGTGATTGCAGATCTCTCGGGGATTCTCTCACGAGGTTTTACAGTACACAGCAAAACGTCAAAAACACACGCGAACAGAGCGGAGGACAGGTCGAAGACCCTATGACGGTACTGAACGCTTTCCAAAGCCATCGAAAGATGGCGACCCTAGCGATTTACGAATTATCGAGCATCCATAGATGCGTAATGCACATAGAGACTGTTAGAGCGCCCTTTGAACTCTACAGGCATGCATTTTTAGAAGCAAAGAGCCATACTCTCATCTAATAACAAATTTCGTGTACTTCTGTACACTTGAAACTGGATGTACTTCTTCTTTTGGCTATGTTAATGTCAAATTGTTAATATCTTCTTGTTTCAAACGTTATCACCATTCGAATTGAATGAAATTATTCGTTCCTGAGGACTGCCTCCTATCAACATCATAAACTACTTAATAAAAGTGAATGATCTGTTGTACTCCGTGGGTTGTACAGGGCGAATCACGTATTTTGTCCATCTTCGGTACTTTCATTGTTTGTGGAATTATCTAAATTTCAGATAATTTGCTTTTGGACAGACTGTGTCACATTTGTTTATGATCAGTCGATGAATAATTAATATAAATCGCGATAAAAAATGATTTAGATGACTCGACCAGTGTCGAAAATGATCAGGAAGGAACGAGTTACACGGCTCATCCTGTATACTTACACTTGACCTCTTGCCAAGTCTCATGCTCCCGCGATTGATTATTGATTCATGCAGACGATATTGTTTGATAGCATGGAGAGAAGTGCATGATTGCGCATGGCATTGTTAGTTCGAGTAAACCCAATTGAGTCGAAACAAGATCGATGCTCCCGTAAAGGTTATACGAATTATCTAACGATAGATGCAAATTTCTACTGATTGTGTTTTACATTTTCATCGCGATAACGTTACATATCGTGCTTCACATCGTACGTCTTCACTTGTATTTAAAATAATCGTTTCGCGTGAGTATACAATTTTTAAATTAAAATCAAGTAAAATTACGTTTCATTTATTAAAACCGACAATGGTTTACCTCCAAGCCACGGTAGTTATTGAAATCGCGTTGCAAGCACGCAACACGTGCTTTGCCCCTTTCTTTTGCATAGGTTAGCATACGAGCTATCTCGCTGCAGTTTAGTATATGTAATTCGTACCGTAATGCTTTGACATGGAACGCTACCAGCTCGACTCGAAACGATTGGCATTGACTAGTGACAAACGCGTAATCGCCCTCACATTAACAGTACATGCTCTGAATGGGACTAGAGTCTGGTTGCGCGACAACATCCCGATAGAGTCGTCAAACGCGTCTTGCTCTATACAAAGAGTTACTGTTACAACTATGTTTACGTAGTACAATTATTAATAAGGATATACCAAGTTTTCTTTCGCACTCCAAATAGTTTTTACAGTAATTCAATCGAAAACTTTTACTTCTAACGTTCAACGCGCCACCATACGTTGCAGTTTTAATCGCAGCTTTCTCTCGTATCGGTAACATATCGAAGCTTGGTCGATAAGTAAACTTTCGACAAGGAATTATTCTAACCTACTGAATATTTTTCCGAAGTAAATAAATAAAGGTTAAAATATAAAAATAAATCTTCCTTTGTTACGAGCTTACGAGAATGGTGCTTACGAGGGATAGAGAAATTTACTTCCTGTTTTTCTTCTCGATCATGTCATTGCTGGACGATAATGACACAAGCCCTGTATATCATTTGCATCTGTAATGCACCTCTACAAATGCACTGTAACTAGAGATTCGTTCAAGTACAGTAAAATAAAAAATGATAAGTACGTAATTGAACTTACTTAGATCGCTAATTCGATGAAATTTCGACCCCTCGATCATCGATTATACGTAACCAAGTCTCGATCACGGAATCATTTCGGTTCGAACAGCAAATCATTCTGCCAATTATTTCAATTCTTTTTATCACATTGTTTTAACGTCGCATATCATGTTACATTTAAAAAAAAACACGTTTAAAATGGTAACGATTATTTCGACACTATCGATCAGGAAGAACGGTTTTTATCGATATTGAGATCGCGCTTCCCCGAACACGTATCGATTATATCGATAGATTTCCGATTTTGTTCGAAGCCACGAGAAATATCGAGACTGGATAATCTCGATCATTGCACGAAACACTCGACGCCATGTTTCCTAACGATTTTCGTACATTTAGGTTGTTTCGCCGCTCCCGTTCAAATGTTCGCACACGTTTAACTGACAATGAAATGGAGCTTTGTAATTTCCAGGTCGTGTGCACCTATCTAGAGCGGGTACGAAACAGATGTAGCCAAGGACGCGTCGAGCACAGACCGCTCGTAATTTTGTATAATTCACACTACTCATCACTAGTGTCATTAATATCCGGATAAATCGGACACCCAGACCATCTGTCTATTACTCGAGAGAGAATAAAAACTGTTTGTGTACGTTTTATCCACGTTGCGATTCCAGTATTTATTACTTTCTCTGGCAATTTTTGATGACTATCTCTCGTTTACTCATTTTTTGGTAGTGAGGTTAGGTAATAAAAGTTCCACAGCATTCGCCATACATATTTCCGTTAATAATCGAATAGGGTCGAATACTCGAGTACCTAGGTACTACCTAACTCAAACTCTGGCTCAAATCAATAAATCGTGCCTATACGAAAGTAGCACATTTCGAGTATCCCACGTGGTACCACCGCTACATGGGGTTACCATTGTATTATTCTATTAAAAAAATTTATTTTTAAATTTAAACGCAATCGAGGAGATCATCTAATCGAAGTGGCTAATTTTGGAGAAAAATCTAATCCCTTCGACTACTTCACCTCGTATCAGATTAATCTAGCAAACCATCACAGATATGCTACTTTCATTATCTCGAGCTCAATTGCTATGTGTAGGCCCTGCCAACAAATTTAGCAACCCTATTTTATCATGTTATTTAAAAATACAGATAAGAAGAACTTTAAACGAAGGCAAGAAATGAAAGACAGAATGTTTTCTATTGTCGCGTGTGCAGATTTGAACTATGGAGGGTAGAGAGATAAAAGGAGGACAAACTCCATGTGTAGAAAGTGTCTCTCTGTTTTCAGATCTCTGATATCAGGTGGCGCTGGGAATATCGAGAGGAGAAATTTGAAGGCGCGCAAACTGTGAGAGTAGTACAAAATTAAAGAAAACAGAGAACCATAATTTGTCTTTTTCAACCAAGTTCTGATTGTACTGCGCATGGCCATTTTACAAACTGAAATTCTATATTCACAACCTGTCGTTTTTCAGTTATCTACTAAACGAATCATCCAGTTTTAACATTCCTCCTTATCTCTACCCTCCATAATTTAAACTAAGGGTTGCGGAAGTGGCGATCCCTACCGAAGATCAACGAAACGGTTTCGGGCGAGCTATCGATTCCAACCGAAGATTCGCGGAAATAACCGAGGTCGCGAATGTGACGTATGTACGTCAGTCAGTGTGTGGGCCGACCCGCGTATCGTCGGTAGAGTTCTGTAATTTTTTCCGATTCGCTGTCTCGGGAAAGGATCGCTAACATCGCGACACGCAATCATGAATTTCCTTTCGTAAAGTCGTAGGAGGATTAGCGAGCAAGGGAAGCGGCTCACTGTCGTATGTTCGTACAACTGCCGTGAGAAAAATTCTTGCTCTTATACGTGTGCGTTAGGGCCCCGATCAATCTTCAAGTTCACGACCCCGCGCTTATTTGGTTAATTGGATTTATTCGTGATTGAATCCACGCTAAATTGAAAGCGTTACCGACAATTCTTCTCTCGTGAGGTATATCTCGAGTCATTCCTGATAGGATCGATCACCGTGACCTAACCTTGAAACCATGAATTCCTGTTCGACTTTCTAGCCAAGTTTTCGTAAAAAGTCACGTTTGCTCTTTCCTTGCAGATTTAACTTGGTGGTCACCCGCGGGTGAACAGAGATGGCCACCCCGCAAACTCCCGGTAAGTCACGTTTTCCTTTGTTCACAAGGAAATTTAGAATCATGTCTTGATCTGTCATGTTGACAGATCTATTGAGGAACAACAGAACCTGCCAATGATTTCTGATTTGTTAAATGTTATTGATTAAACAATATACTGTATTCAAACTACGACTGCTTTGGTTTAGAAATAATTAATTGTGAAAGGGATAAAAAGACAATTTCATTTCTTTTAGATATGGATCATTGGGTGGTCCAACCCATGGAACGCGCTAGGTACAGGGAACAGTTTGAGTCTTTAAAGCCCATCAATGGTGTTGTCACAGGAGAGCAAGCAAAACAATTTTTGCTCAAGTCTCGGCTTTCACCTGCCATCCTTGGTGAAATATGGTATTTGTATTTTGTTTTCATAATTCTTTAACATATGTTTTTGTTTTGATAAGTATCACATTTATAATACCATGTGTTATTGCTTCAGGGCTTTATCGGATACAGATGCAGATGGCAAGATGGATATAAATGAATTTAGTATTGCATGTAAATTAATTAACTTAAAATTACGTGGCTTTGAGATTCCTAAATCATTGCCACCTGTTTTGGTGCGAAGTTTGAAATTGCTTGCTGCTAGTGAGTATAAGAATCCATGTAATTTGAGTACTTACTGTGATAAACAATCATAGTTTTGTTCTATTTATCTTTATATCTTTTAACATTTACTTTTGACTAGGTGAAAGTAGCGCAACAAATTTAACAAATGGGGCTGCCAATATTCCACAACAGAATAATGTTGCATCTTTAGTGAATTTAACTGGTCCACCACCGGTACAGGTGCAACCCTTAATCGGTGGAATGCCCATGGCTGGATCCGTTCCACGTCCTCTTATCGGTCCTCCGCCGACAAATGGGCCGCTACCTGGACACGGTATTAGACCCGCTTCGCCAATGACGTTACCAGGTAATTAAATTTGAATTTTTATGCTTGAATATTTGAAAAGTGTATACAATTGAGTACATATCGTGAAAATAATATAAATTACGATAGGATTCATCTAGATCTTTCCGCTAACGTTGACTATTATATTTCACAACGAATACAGTTGTGTCTTAGTTGACTGTACAGTTGATATTTTCTATAACAAGTAAATTTTACTGCCACATCTGGATCAGAGCGACTTCTATCGCGTTACAATGGCTATTTCAATAAAAAAAACATATCAACTAACGAACAGCATTATTTAGCATTACTTTACTTATGCATCATACTACACAGCATCACGACAAAGTAGACAGAATGTGGCTGCCACTACACATGCCACAACTCACACAGCGTCAAAGCCACCTGCTCGACCTGCACCACCCTCTGTGGGTATGTTACAAGAACTGGATGTTTGCGTACGAATTATTATATCTGGGTTGTCTTCTACTCGATTCTTTTCTTTGAGGCTTCTCGAGATGTTACTCTCTTTTAAAGCATAGTTTTTTTTTTATTGAATGGTATAATCACCGATACGATACGATACGATGCGCTATGGTACATGCCTCCGAATTTTAAATACAAACTCATTTTTGCATGAGAAATACATTACTATATTTTAATTGTTTTCAGTGTACTATGTTTAATGTGACTTGTAATAGAGATATAGATTAATGGCAGCTTAAAAATTTGTTAACAATTACTAAAACAGAATGCTATAGGAAATGCGATACGACGAAACGTTTATACGAGTGCATATAATAATCTATTTGTTATCGTCAGAGTGGTTGTTGTATTATTTTTTACACAATGATATATTCTATCGGATACTTATTACATGATATGAATGTAGGATCATGAACACATTTATACTTTCATGCTTTATGTTTGTACATATGCCTAATAAGGATTTATTATCTTAAAATATATTTTAAGTGGAATATATTACCAATATGAAATTCTTGCTATTGTAAGTGTATGTTCTAATTTAATTCTATGTAAGTCTGTATCAGTTTCGCAATGGCTTTGTTTATTGACTACATATACATATGCATATATACATGTTTTATTCTGCTATTTCTCTAATGTGTCCGCTCACGCCTATACAACATCTATACAATAATATAATATTTGTGCTGCAAAAAAAAGGAATCGTGCCTTCTGCAACTACTACTACTACTACTACTACCACTACCACCACTCCTAGTGGTGGTCCTCCTCAAAGACCTGCACCGCCTACGAATATTGGTATGTGTGAAGGAGTATAGGCGATTTGAAAGGATAGATACCATTTTTTTCAAACTCTGATAGATGAAACAGCATGTAAACTTAGATAATAGTTTCCTGTTTTTTATAATTAAATTTTACAATAAAGAAATGATTCCTTTTTACATCGTATATCATTACAACGAAACACTTTACGTTGGAAAAGATCATTCCACCGCATAACATGTTCGACGCATATGTGTAATTATAAATTAATTTTGTATTTATCGCAAAGCTTTTGAGTAATTGTAGCTTGGATTTTTAGACTATTATTTTCAGTTTTCTAATATGTATTAATTTTTATCGATCGTTCTGTGCCGCACTCTATGCAGTCAAATTAAAATAATTTAATTTTTTCCATAAATAATCGACGTTATATTATTTCAGGGGCAAATTTTTCACCTGCAATCAGTGGTCCTCCCCCAAAACCTGCACCACCTTCGTTTCCTAATAGCCCTGTTGCGGCTGGAATTTCACCAGTTACAGTTCCACCTATATCTGCCACAGCAATTGTTCCACCAGGTCAGCCGATACAACCAATGGCTACAGCTGCCATAGGTAACGATTATTTCTTATACTTTCGTTTCATCTTGTTTATTTTTATTTTCAAGCTCTATTCTTTATTATACAGACACATTAAGAATAGGTAGTCTACCAGGTTGTCAATGACGATTTATTCTTTCTTTACAGATTTACTTGATCTTGAGTTACCAGGTACACTAAACACACTAACACGAGTTTTGTAGAAATTATTATTTTATTATTTTTCATGTGCTTTTTGTTAATAAGCTTTGATGAAAATTTGATACTTATTTTTGCGAGATCACGCTAGCCTTAACAAATGTGTAATTTACATAGGAAAACGTACAACATTGATACAACACTAATTGCGTAGACAGCCAAAGTATGTTGTTGAAGTCACTAACTTCAAACTTAAATGATTTCTTAATGCTAACCCCTTAATTTTTTGTGCAAACAATTGATATTTGCGAATAAGTAATTTTAATGGAATCTATACTTTTAAACAGGCATGTCCACAGGAGCTCCAATCGCACCGTTAAATACAAATCCAACTCCAATTGCCGCTTTTGGTATGGGTCAAGCAATGCCAATGCAACCATTAGGTCCTGGCATGGTTGCACCGATTACAGTTGGCTCTACTATCGTACCATCTGTTGCGCCAATACCTACTGGTACTACAGAGTTTAATAATTATAATTTTATTCAATTGAAGTTTCAACATTGATCTGTATACTGTCTGTATTTTATTAGGGGCTGGTGTAGTAGCAACTCCTCCAGCCGTAGGTTTACCATTAGCGTCAGCACCCACAGTGAGTGGTACATTAGTAAACGGCGTAATTGCTCAAACACCCGTTTCCACAAGTACACCAGTGAGTACAACAGCGCGCCCACCAAGTATAGATAGAGTGGGTTCGATCGATTCCCAGCATAGTCAGCATTCAGTTGGATCTCCACAGCCTGTAGAATGGGCTGTACCTCATCAAACAAAATTAAAATATACTCAGTTATTCAATATTTGGGATAAGACACGGTCTGGATTTTTGTCTGGTCCTCAAGCTAGAAATATTATGGTACAGTCGCAGTTGCATCAACGTGTGTTGGCAGACATATGGTACTATAATCTAGTCGTATATGTTGAATAGTTATTACCCAAATGATAATTCCTAGCGTTTCTATACAATGTGATTGCACTATTAGGGCGCTAGCGGACATGGACTCGGACGGTCGTTTAAGTTGCGACGAATTTGTATTAGCAATGCATTTATGTGATGTAGCTAAGCTTGGCGAGAAGATACCTACTACTCTTCCGATAGAGCTTATTCCACCTGCGTTCAGACGTCAAAGACAGAGTAGTTTGACCCTTCCGCAAGCTGGAACAGAGAACATGGATCCATCAGCTGGTATGCCACAGGTAAGTTCAATTTTTGCTCGAGTCTCTATTTTAAAAACTGTTTTATATGTATATCACGATATATTTTTTTACAGACGTCCTTCGAAGATAAGCGTAAAGAAAACTTTGAGAAAGGACAAGCAGAATTAGAGCGTAGGCGTAAAGCTTTGTTAGAAATTCAACGTAAAGAACAAGAGGAACGCGAACGAAAAGAGAGGGAGGAGGCTGAAAAACAAGAGAAAATCAGGTAAGCGAATTTTCCTTTACGTTAAAGTGTTCTTGTATTAATAATAAATTATTATACAGACTGGAACAAGAGAGACGTAGACAAGCGGAAATTGAAAAGCAAATGCAAAGGCAAAAAGAGATCGAACAGGAAAAAGAAGAACAACGAAAACGAGTGCACGAGCAAAGGGAAGCTGCGCGAAAGTAAGTTAAACTTTTGCTGAACAGATATTCTTTAAATTAACAATTTACATTATTTCACAGAGAAATGGAGAGACAACGGCAATTAGAATGGGAAAAACAAAAATCACAGGAACTTCAGGCTCAGAGGCAAAAGGAACAAGATGTATTGCTTAAGTTAAAAGCAAAAAATCATACCCTAACTATCGAACTCGGAACACTTGTAAGTATCAAATACTAATGCACTACATGGTCCGTTACGTGCAATCTGTATTACGTAATTTGTTGTATAATTTGTATAGAACGATAAAGTAAAAGAATTGTCGCAAAAAATTTGTGACACCAGAGTAGGCGTTTCTGGCGTGAAAACAACGATCGATGGTATGCGGTCGACGCGCGACGCACAATTGCAAGAGATGGCTGCCTTAAAAAATAAACTCCGCGAACAAAACCAAAGATTGTTGACTTTGAGTCAAGAGAAAGCTCGTATTGAAGCAAAGAACAAGATGAATTCGGCTATGGAATCCGCGAATCAGGAAGCTATCAAAATAGCGTTCGACAATAAACAAATTACTCTCAAACAAATGAAAGATAAGATTGCTGACTTGCAACAGCAGGTATGCGCGAATATATCTTGTACTTCTTGTATCTTCAGAGTTAGGGCATCCTAAATCAATTTCGTAATATAACGTTTATATCGATAGATTGAAACGAAAATGGCCGACATCGAAAATAATAATGGCCAGCTACAAGATGTCAAAACGCAAATAAAAAATTTGACAACCGATTGTAAAAATCTTCACGTTTCGTTCGAAGATAAGAAGTTAAAAGTGTTAGAACTCAGAGGTAGTACTGGAACTACCGACTACACCACGTCCGCGTGGGGCGACACTGCTTGGAATGACACTACGGGAGTAGTTAACGACTGGCCTGTCGATGATGTCCCTACGACTAACGAAGTCGAAGAAATTACTCCAGGAGTCATGAAATATAGGGCTCTCTACGAGTTTGTGGCCAGGAATCAAGATGAAATATCATTCCAACCTGGCGATATTATCTTGGTAATTATTATCAATGTTCGTGAACGTAGTGAGCTAATATGGGACCATTTCATACGATCCAACTGAGAATTGACTTGCGTTTGAAACAGGTGCCGCCTGTTCAAAACGCAGAGCCAGGATGGATGGCTGGAGAAATTCGAGGACACACCGGTTGGTTCCCTGAGTCTTATGTAGAACCAGTGGATGTCGGAAGCGGAACTGAGAATGCTTTTGTACAGCAAGATAGTGTTGAAAAGAGAACCCTAGAGTTAGTAAATTAAACGCTGGTTACACTTTATCAATGGAAAATTTATAATTATTATATTCCTATCTCGTTTTATTACAGAGGTATCGCTGAAGTCCCCGAGAATGTATCCGACGCGGGATCGCTAGGTGGCGAACCTCCCGCTGTTGAACCGATCGTACCTACCTTTGGATTGGGTGTAGCTTGCGATATACAAGTAACAACTCTGTTTCAGTACCGCCCTACAACAGAACAACATCTTCCCTTTGAGAAAGGAGATATTATTAACGTCATTGAACAGCAGGTTAATATAAATTGGATATATATGAATCATTCTATCATGTGACCACGCTTACATTCAAGATATCAAATGATAATCATTAATCAAATAGGGTGATTGGTGGTATGGTACATCTAGTACCGAAGAGAAGGGTTGGTTCCCCAAATCGTACGTCAAAGAAATTACTTCTAATCAAGCCGCGGTGGTCGAAGGCCTCAACGAGTACCACATGGCTCTGTATCCGTATACTTCTGCCGAATCAGGGGACCTAACGTTTAATCAAGGCGAAATTATATTGGTTACTAAGAAGGAAGGCGATTGGTGGACAGGCACTATCGGAGATAGGACCGGGATTTTCCCTGCCAATTACGTAGAAAAATGTGATGCCCCGGATCAGGTATATAAATCGCGTGTTATGTTTTTCTATTATTGTTCTAACATAAGGAGTTTGCTGTGATCTTCATATATGTTACAAAAAGTAGTGATATCTTTAAAAAAAAAAAACTATGTGTCAATTTTTAAATTCTAACATCCTGCATAACATCGATCAGGGTGCCCCTGTAGCTACTAACGTGTCCGAAACAAACGTGACTACTACGATGCCCGCAGATACAACCACGAGTAACATCGAAGCAGAGGTTTCAGTTGTTCAAATACCATTGGTTTGTAGTATTCTCTTTTTAACAATACCACTTTATAGTTATTCGAGAAGCGTATCGATTAATCCTCCTGTGTTGTAAACAGTATTTGTTATATGTGCTAAATAGACTTGACTTCGCACGCGTACCATTAACAATTAGATTGTAAAATGTGCAATAAGCTAGACGTGCGTATATCCATGTTTAGCAAGCGACAAAAACTGCTGAGCAGCTCGAAGATGAAAGAGCAGCCGCAGAAGATAGAGCAGAGCTGCCAGATTTTACTGCAATGGCTTCACAGCAGGTAATTAACATTACATTCGCTTATCGTGTACGCGAGACCTTAGAATATACGTAAAATATTTGTGGTTTGACGAGATTTCATTGCTTCTTATTTCGTCCCCATTGCTGCCAACCTGCTATCGCAGTATTATAAGGTATTACCTCTTATAAAATACATTTGCTGATTATTTTATTTCACGATTTGTCTTTAATACATTTATCTTACAGCTTTGTAAAAAATAATTCGAATTTGTTAAATAACGATAACAATCGAAATGTAATGTATATTTTCTTTAACACAGCGGGGAAGGAAACCTGAAATCGTACAAGTTATCGCACCGTACCAAGCCACTAGTTCCGAGCAATTAGATTTACAGAAAGGACAGTTAATAATGATACGCAAGAAAACGGATAGCGGTTGGTGGGAAGGAGAATTACAGGTATAACAATTGATACTTAACATATTTTTGCAATAGTTTTAACACTATGCCATTTTTATAGGCGCGCGGTAAGAAGAGACAAATTGGTTGGTTCCCCGCATCTTACGTTAAGGCTTTGACCAGTAGCAATCGAAGTACACCCATTTCCCATGGATATCAAGAATCTCCCACAGATCCAAGTGTTGGTAAGTAGTTTTTATATTTTACCATATTTACTAAATAGAACGAACAAGATGTAATAATACGATTTACTTTGTCGATACAGAACGTGTTATGGCGTTATACCCGTATCAAGCACAAAACGAAGACGAATTGAGCTTTGAAAAAGGCGATGCTATAATTGTGCTTGCAAAAGACGAAGAAGCATGGTGGAAAGGCGAGTTGAACGGCGCGTCCGGTGTATTCCCCAGTAATTATGTATCTCCCATGTGTAAGTAATTTTTATTTCATAGTATCACGTTCGATTTGACGAATTCAACAATGAATTTGTTTTTAAGTAAATATAATTATTTTAATACCAATCACAAGTGTTTATAAGACACAGTTTCAAATTAACTGTATAGCAACGTAAGGTTATAAAATTTGCGCAAACCTATGAAACGTTATTGTTGTTAGTATAATTTCGATCTGTGATACACGGATAGACGGAAGGACCGTCAGGTTTAATTATTGTTAGTAACTAAAAGATAGAAGTAAATTGATGGTATTACTAAAATATGGTAATATAAAGTACGATTTATTACGACGGTCGTTTAGTAGAACCAGATAAATAATAATCTAACTACTAGTTAGCTCTGAAAAAATAATTCTATTATTAGTAAAATATAATTATGTATATTTGGTTATAATGGCATTGTTTCAATGTATTTTAATGAATAGATATTTTTATATGTGTCATTGATGTAGACATACTAGTCGTGTTAACGATACTCGTATTGGAATAGATGTCTTTTAACTACAGGTTACATGCATAAATAAGAGTATCAATATCAAGTACATCCAACATAATTATGCTATTAAATCCTGTTCCGCTAGATATGAACATCTATGGTTTATAAGAAATAATTTTAATTGGTGGCAGTTAGATAAAAATAGCGTGTATCTTTCAATGATTATTGTTCACAACGGGTGTCGTGTGTGCTTTCTGCTCTGACATGGCTACATTAAAAACAGCACTTTAGCTTGGAAAGCGGTACATCTTTAGTGTACAGTAATTGTTGTTTCATTTCTGGTCTATTTATACCTGGTAGTTTGCGGTATAAATGATTAGAGAAATATACTTTCTCTATCATACAGCCTGCCTGTCTGCCTGCATGCCTGCCTGTCCGTCCGTCTGTCCGTTTGAGGTAGCTACTTCGTGCCACTGTAAAATATTTGACAGATATAGTACACATAATCGATAAATCCGTATAAACTGAACATATTTTATAATCAAGATCATTTGCAGCACTATAATTATCATTATTTACGGTTGCGGTAATAATGTATACTTTTTAAATTGTTGAACGAATAATTTCATTCAAAGTATATTTTAAATAATTATTATTTGCTGTTCTTGTAAACTTGCATCATTGAACTTCCGTGAAGTTTTATTTTATAAAATTCTTAAACAGATTAATTATAATATTAACATTACCAAGTATTTGTATTACAAAATGAAATAGCTACTTCAAGCAATCGAAACATCTATCGTTTGATACAATATCTGGAATCCTTTTTACTAATCGTTATCTTTCGCCTCTGCTTAATATGCAGCATAAAGGATAGCAGAGCAGCACCGCAGCATTGCAGGCTAAAATAAAATCATCTGAAGTGCAATAAGAATGATAGCAGACTCTACGCTCACCACGACGTGTTACAACACCAACAAGTCTCATCGGTGGAGACAGTGAGCATAGAAATGAGAAAAAGAAATGTGAAAGAAAGACTCAGGGGGCTGGTTCTTCGTTTCTATATTGCCCTGAATTTTACAAGCCTTTTTCTTCTGGTGCGGGGTCCTACTCGTTCCTCTGTTTTTCATTGTCATTCAAATTGTTACCATGCGTCTTATCGGCCGTTGTCCTTCAAACTATCAAAATCTCTATGTATGGCTCCAACGGAAACTAATAATAGCGCATTATTTATAAACATGTTCGTAACACGAGAGCGCTAAATATTTAATGACAAGTTGTATCGTAAGTATGATTACGACCACCTGACGTGTGCACCAAATTCTACCTCAACCCTCGACTTTAATCCAAGACAGAACTTAAAAGTCGACGTATATAATTTGTTTATTCGACTTAGAATAGTATCTAGTACCACCAATGCTTAATATGTCGATCGAATATAAATTTGTTTAAGACGTTCTATTTTTAGAACAAAGTCCAACTGCAGTTTTTGTTTGTACTAGCACTTTCAGCCCGGAATTTTTTATTTTTTATAGGTAATGTCGTTTCTCGTATAAAATAAAAATTTTGCAAAATATGCTTACATAAAAGCGATTACATTGGATGATAGAACTGTAGTAGAACGGAAGTACTTTCTAGTAGGAGCAAGGACAATAAATATCGAAGTATCTATGTGTAAAACATTTATACTATATATTTAAAAATATTTGAGCACCTTTATGTGTAAATAAAAAAACATACGAACACACTAAATTTGCAATAAATACAAATTATTTGTAAAAGTAGCTAACGTCGGGCTTAAAGTGTTAGGCCAGTGGAAAGTAGATACTCAGATTGTTAATAGTAATCCTGAATTTTCGTGATCAGTGCCCTTGAAAGAGATTTTAACATTGGGAAATGTTCAATGTTGCATCTTTTTTTTATAAGCACTGTAGCATATCATTTGGTGCGCAATACAGATGGTTTGTACAGTTATAACACTGCGCCAAGGCCTAGTGCAAATATTTCACAGCACTTGAATTGTGAGCAACCAAACATCATTTTTCTGCTTGCCTTCAATGTAAAAGGAGAAGGAGTTGTTGAATAATCGCTAGTTGAATATCCTGTTCAAATGATCGCTTTACCATATAAAATAGGTGAAGAATCTGTTACGATGTGTAATAAATACTTCAGCAGTCTCGAAGTTTTGAATAATCATACAGTTTATACTTTTATTTAAATATGAAATTTTATTGTAAGCGTAGAAATCGAAAAAAAAGATAATATTCTTGTGTAATATCGACAAAGAGAATGAAAGTATTGCTCTCTTTTAAATTCAATGTGTTTAACCAAATCTGTTGTTCCTATTTATTTATTCTATATATATATGGTTATTATTTGTTTTTCATTAATCCGTCTAGTAGTACACGACGAAAGGTGATGTACTCCTTCTTCGCAGCCTTTTATTATAGAGCCTAATCATCATTAAAATATCAGTAATAGCAATCATGAAGTTATAGATAGATATTATTACCACTGGTGGGAATGATTTGTTAAGTAATGTTATATTATCGTAAACCAGTTCTTCCATCAATTTACTTCTGAGTACGATAGTTTATGTTATTTAAGAATAGGATACCTAATCATTGTTATACTAGGATGTTACGTTTAACGATTCTTTTTTTATCTTTATTATTTATATTTATTGCTGTAGTTATATGAATCTTGATTTTGAGATACTTAAATACTATGTTATTGATTTATACGATTATATTCGGAATAATTTACGACTTCTGTTAAAAATTTTTTTTACGAAACAATTTGTAGAATATTATACTCCACCGTTTTTTTAGATGATTTAAATTTTGAATTGTGTGAAATAATGTGTAATATTTACCCCCACGAATAAGTATATATATTTTATATATCTAGTATTCATTCCATTGAAAGGATCAGGAACTTGATGGAATAACTAGTTTCGAATAACTGCAAGAACCAAGCGCACAGTTGATCAGCATATTTATACACTGGTTGATCCTTTTACACGTTCTATATGACTCTTTGCAAGAAAGGTGTATAAATATGCCTGATCGTAAGGATGAATATCGTGTGCTTAATATTACATATTCTAGATGCGCCCATAATCTTGTAATCTTTATCTAAACATGTTGATAATGTGTAAAGCAAGTTATGCAACTGGTTATTCTTAGATGAGATACTGTGTAGCGCTACATCCTTAAGATTGTTACTATTTGCAAAATATCCATATTGTTTGGTTGTTGTAATATCGAATCTCGTTGCGAATCTCAATTGCGTATGGGCGTACTTTCGAGCGAAGGAGACTGTACGGGTGTGAACAAGTTCAGATCACTGTGTATTTATTACAGATTTCTGTTCACATCTCTGGTGAATATACTCCAAAATTTTCTCACATGCATATAAACGCCGTTCTTATACACATGTACACATATCCATACATATACAGGCGTGTTCGCAAAACTGCTGATTGAAATAAAGTATCTGTCTGTTGTAAAGTATCGTTGCGTATATTAACTCTGTATTATTTGGAGATACCCAACAATCAATTTAAATAATTACAATATCGTTTTACTAATTACTTTTTGTTTTATAACTTATTTGTTATTTTCCCTTTTTGGATTTCTACATCTCTTAAAACGCTTCGAAGAGAACCTTTGACGGGATGAAAATAATAAGATTCATCTAAGAAGCGGTAATATCAAAATAAAATAAATAATTACATATATTTTATGCATAGTTAATGAGACGACAACTGACCTCGTAATGGGTGGATTGGATTCAATGGAAAGAAAGCGTCAAGAATACATCAAAGAGCTTATTACAACTGAGCAAGCATATATAGAAGATATGAGACTTGTACACGAGGTACTTACAAGTTTCATACAATGATTTTTTTATGTTTTATGTTTTATGAAACTAAAAAATGAAAAACTTTTCACAGGTGTTTGAGAAGCCTCTTATCGAAAGTTTAGTTTTAACTGTAGACGAAGTGGACAAAATATTTGTTAATTGGAGGGATATTATTGCCTGTAACGATAACTTTTTGAGGTAATAATTTAATGTTAATACTGTTAATCTGAATTATTTAATTATTCGTCATTTTTTTTTAGAACATTACGGATACGACGCGATAACAGTGAAGGAGGGGTTGTGAGAATGATTGGAGACATTTTATGCGAAAATGTGAGTAACAGCTTATTCTTATACATATAGCATTTAATTTCATGTTCTATGTGTTTGTGTATTTTAGATACCAAGAATGTCTGCTTATATCAGATTTTGCAGCTGTCAGATATCTGCTGCTGTTTATCTTCAGCGACTGACCGAGACTGTCCCAGACTTTGTAAAAGTTGCGCATACCTGTCAACAAGATCCGCGCACAAAAGGAATGCCTTTAAGTTCCTTTTTAATAAAACCAATGCAGAGAATAACAAAATACCCTCTGATTATCGGCAAAGTATACTTCATTCTTCTATTACTAATTTTGTTTCGCGTTTTGGCTCATGTTTATATATCATAATTATTTTAGATTTTAGAAAACACACCAGTCAATCATCCTGATCAACAATATCTCCAGGAAGCATTGGCTAAAGCAGAAGAATTTTGTACTCAGGTGGCATTTTTAAAATATGGATCCTGTTATTTAAGAAACGAACCTCATAAATATTATTTTAATCTCAGGTAAACGAAGGAGTCCGAGAGAAAGAGAACAGTGATAGATTAGAATGGTTACAAACGCACGTGGCTTGCGATGGTCTCGAGGAACAACTTATCTTTAATTCGTTAACCAATTCTTTAGGTCCACGAAAACTTCTACACTATGGTATACTTCATAAGGTACCTTAGAGTAGAATTTATATTTTCTTCAATTATAAAGTGTTCTTCTCGTGAAGCGATAACTTCTATTCGTGTTCTAGGCAAAAAGCGGAAAGGAACTCGTTGGATTTCTCACAAATGATTTTCTACTTTTCGCGCAACCGTTACTTAACAAAAAATTATTGTATGGACAACAATTTTCATTTGACCGAAATGAACATCAGAAGTTCAAGATGTATAGAAAGGTACTTAATGGTAGTTTCATGTATAGATAACGATACGACGATATTAATTGATGTGTTTCTGTTTTGCAGCCAATATTTCTAAATGAGTTATCGTTCCTAGGAGATTCAGATACAAATGGAAATGTTAGCTTAAATTGGGGTGAGAGTACAGAGAACTCGACTAAAACGCTTAGGTTAAGGGATCAGAACCAGAAGAAGCCGATAATATTGCTAGCACCATCCCCAAGCGAATGTTCTCTGTGGATGAAAAGAATTACAGAAGCAAGAAAGAAATTTTTGGAAAACGAGAAGACCCGATTACAAAGACAAAAATCGAGTGAGTTCAATTTTTATTATTATTCAATATTTTTGTTGATGACCATATGTTTCGTTTGGCGTTATTTGTCCTTGTGTCATGTTAATTTTGTAACTTCGAATTCTTTTTATAATTAAATCAATGGAGAGGATGACGAAGTATTTAAGTGAATCTTACAAACTTTTATATTTTATTATTTACCTTTAGTTGATTATAGCAAATTTGACATGAAATAATATATAATATGTGTGAGTAAACAGAGCAAGCGCAGTTTGGAGCGTGTGGCAGAATTCTCGTTACAGTGCTTGAAGGCTTCAATTTAAAGACAATACCTGGTAAGCGACTATGTAAGCTTAAGGTGCTTGATTACTTCTTTGTGCGCATGCTTATTGCTTGCTTGTTGTTTTTCATTGTTTTCTGCTTAAACTTGTGACGAGAGGAAGCAACACAAAGCCATCAAGAGGAACGAATTCACCGAGTGTCTCCGCTGTCATAATCATACATCACCTAACTGCACGATGCGTTTTTTACTAACAATATTCTGGCATGATTATAGTTCGCAGGAGACGACCCGAGGGCAGACTTTGGTTAGTACTCGAAGAAGCTGAAGATCTTATTATACCCAAGAAAGGTAACAAAATCTCTGCTTGCATGTAATCTCTATTTAACTATAGCATTTCCGAGCAAGTATGAAAATGCGCTGCTTTTCTCTTTCTATAACACATGGACCACTTTAATTACACAATTTAAATTTTAGATGAGTTGTAGATTGTAGTTCTTTGAATCGTAGATGACATTAATATTAATTTAAGTAACATCCCCATCATACATTGGCTTTGAATTTAACAACACATCTTTGATTTTCTGCACGTGCAATTACTAACGCAATTATTAACAGCAAGCACAAGCGTTTTACATGACAATACGTAGAGTATAGTAAGATTAATAGTAACAACGAGAAACAAATAAAAAATAATAACGTTCGTAGGCAAGTGCAATACATTCTGCAAAGTGAGTATGGGTTCGCAAGAAGAAAGAACGGGTGTCGTATCGGGTACCGATTGTCCTATGTGGGATGCATCCATGCAATTTCAAGTGAAGGATTTAGTCGAAGATACTTTGTGTATTACAGTATTTGATAAGGGCTATTACAGCCCCGATGGTAAAGTTAAACTTCGTAATTGTACTACGAATATAATTCTAAAATTATTCAAGAAAATAATTATAATTTGTATAAAATATTATTCTCAGAATTTCTCGGTCGAGCGGAGGTAAGGGTCGCCGACATAAAGAGAGACAGCAGAGACTCGTGTGGACCAATTCAAAAACGTATTCGATTGCGCGAAGTTGAGAAAGGCACAGTCGTATTAAAGTTGGATCTAAGACTGTTTGGAAATCGATAAACAAACATTGTTTACGTTCACAGGTAAACAGCTATGACCGTTGTTTGTCATAGCTGTAAAGCTATTACTGTCAATAGAATTTTTTACATTTCAAATGTATATTTTTGTGTTCGCTATAAAAAGACAACTTCTTGCCTTAACACCTATAAAGAAGTACTCTATAAAGACAAGGAGATTTTTTTATATAACAATATTTATTATACTCTGCAGATATTGCTGAATAAGCTTATTGTCTTGATATGTTTTTTTATTATATGGATATCCGACGCAATTCTGGGAGTTTATTTATAAAATATTTACTTTTGTTTATTTTTCATATTTTACATATCGTATGAATTCAACGAATTACAATGATCTTTAGTCTTTCTTACGGGAAATTACTTAAACTCTTATCGAATTACAGTATTATGTAATAAATGAGCGAATGGTCTGAATGATATACTTGTAAAAATGCAACATTCGTTATTTTAAAGACTCGTATTGTTATTATAATATTTGAAGTTATCGTAACATCCGTAGTAGGTAACAAGAAAGCATTTATTTTTTGTATTAAATATATTGTACAAAATAATAGAGCATTTAAAGAAAGGGGCATTAGTATGAATGAAACAGGGATAGATCGTATAATTTAAGAATGATTTATTACATGGATACTTATCGTACGAGTGCAATTATTAACATAAACCATACTCTCAAGTACGTCAACAATCCTATAATACAGTGTTTCTCAAACTGTGGTCCGCGAGAGGATGAAGTTCGGGAAACGCTGCTATAGCTAAATAAATAGTTTAATGTACATTATTCGCGCTGACTTGGCGTGAAAATGCGTAACATAACCACGAATTTACATATACAAAGTATGACGATGCTCAGGCTATCAATGAGATTTTATAAATTATTATGTAGCTTATGAATAAAACATATAAATTAATATAACGATTTATCGGTGTGATGATTGTTTCAGGTGTTTACGACCCTTTCAATTATATCTAACTGGATTACATGCAAAATAGTGCAAGCACGTCCAATAGCTTAAAAAAGTCTTTACATCGTGGTCATTTAATTATATATATATAAAACATTGTTCTACCAATGAATATAAACAGATTCATTACTGAATTTTACATCCCTTGCACCCAGTTGCATTTAATCCTTTGCTTCGAATACAATGCATGAGATTTATGAAAAAGATTACATGAATATTCAGACTTGTATCGTTAACTTCGATCCCCCCACGAAGACAACAAATCTTCCCAATCACCAATGCACCAATTGTCGAGATATTTAGCTCTCCCTTTACGAGGGTGTTCCAGTTAGCATTACTTCATAAATATTGCGTATCGTACTTCAAACCCATATACAGTAAAACCTCGTTAATCTAGACTAATTGGAGGAAAAGTTCCTCGCGTGTTTAAACAGAAAATGTAATTCCATATAATTAGATGAATCTCTACTTAGCAGATTCAAGATCAAGGTTAGCAAAGGTTTACCGTAGTCCAGGATATCAATAAAAATCAATACTAATTTCATTTTATGCTTTTAGGTAATGCTAATAGGAGCATGGCAACGATCCCAGAAATACTCGAAACTGAGATTATCCTCGTTTAAGTAACATATTTCCTACAAGCTGAATCTACTCCTTCATCAAACGGCTGGGTCAGCGGAATCGCGAAGATGCGTAGCCACCTCTGACCCCGTGTCAACTGACTCCCTACGCTCTAGCCTGTCCACGTCTTCCGTAGGAAATTCATAGATTGGCTTGAACCCACCGAACAGCTGCGGCTTAAAGTTCTCAGGATCGAACTCGTTCTTCTCTGTCTGCGATTCTTCCGCGTCAGAAGTGTCCTCGGACGATCCATGATCGTCGTCGGACTTTCTATTAATGGTAGGCTCCACAACGACCACGCTCCAACCGTTTTTGGAGGGAGCTTCGGCGCTGACGCTAGCGACGAAGGGCGCCATGAAGTTTTGAGGCGACGGCGCCGAGCTGGAGGAACTGGACGGTTGCTGTGACGGTAGTAAGACAGGCTTTTGCTCGTTGCTGTCGTTTCTAGTGCCCTCGTCGCGTACGTCTACATCTAGACGGTGGGACGCTTGCGCTGTTGGCGTGTAAACGTAGGCGATAGGCGTGGACGATGGCAGAGCCGGTGAGCGATGAAGCGTCGCCGAGATGGCTTCGTTTTTCCTCGCAGGAAAAGGTACAAAGTCCTGCAGATAGGGTATAACATTCACGCTGGTGTCTTTGTCCGCCTTTTCTTCGCTGGTTTCTTTCACAGGTTGCTCGTCCTGTCGCTGATCGCTGGGCACCAATAGCGGGGTTTCCCTCATCCCGTTAACAAGAATCGAGGGGTCAGGACGTTCCAGGGGATATGGGAAGTCGGATGCCATGGGTCGTCCACCGAATATACCGTGAATAGGAGGACTCTGTTCTTCGTTCATCCCCTGGTGCTCGTTATTCTGCAACACGGTTCAAAACAATTTAAATTGAATTCTTAAATAATTACGCAGTAACCATAATAATAAATCAAATTACATTTTGTTCGACACTGTCCTGCAGAAGAGTCTCCGGCGGTAGAGGTCTATGGGGACCTCGAGTTCCGACAACCACGCTCTCGTCCTTTTCCCTCGAGTCGTCTGGGTGTATGTTCACCGCTGTGTTAACAGGATAAACCACGTAGACAGGTGGCTCCGCCATCGTTTCTCTTTCGTCGAACTTCCTCCTGTCTGCCTCCTGATCGGTCACGATTCCCTCAGACCCCTCGTTCGCCTCGATAGACGACAAGTTTGACTCCGTGATGTCCTCATCTAGCTCGCCATGGTGTTGGAGCATCTGAAGAGTCGCTACGTGAGGTGGGTCAGCCGTTCTTCGTTTGGGGTACAACGGAGGCCTCGGTGGCACCTGAGGCGGCTCCTCCGAGTAACGATCCAACCTCTCTTCCTCTTCCAACCGCAGTTTTTGGCTAGACAGCCGTTGCGCCGATTTAACCTCGTCGTCACCTCTGGAGGTCGCTGGTATCTGTGGGAGGCGAAATCTCTTGACTGTCGGCTCCACGATTTCCATTGGAGGCACCACGCTTTCGGACTTTGTAGAAGCTGCGACTCTGAGCGCGTGAATCGGTGGCGGAGGGGGATTTAACCTTTGAAGGTATGACGGTGGCGGAGGCAGAGGTCTCCTCGTGGGGGGATGAGACTGGACAGGTTGTCTAACCCTTGGCGGATAAGATTGGCTAGCTGGAATGGTGCCTATCGTTTCAGAGCCACGGTGTCCGTGAGACGTCTTAGCGTTGGGCCTGAATTGTGGCAGGATGTTTGGCAAATTCGCGTCAGGAGAGTAAGGACGTCTCCTTATACTTAGGTCTGAAGGTGGAGGAGGTGGAGGAGGGGTCAGTGGTTGCTTACCACGAGGAGGTAAAGGTAGAGGCGGTCTTTGCGGCCTGGGATGGTCAGGCCTCGCTGTACCGCCGTGATGATAGTGATAATAAAACTGCGGAGGTGGTCTGGGTCGTTCTGCAGGCGGCGTCAGATTTTCCGAAAGCTGTGGAAGATGTTCCTCGTTTGGCACAGGTGGATCTATCCTCGCAGGCTTAATCGTCGTGGAGGAAGACGTGATTTCGTGTACAGTGCCGTCAGCTTCGTTCACGACGACGATGTGCTCCTCGACTGGTTGCTTGGGTTCATCCGTACGGAACACTACGTAATTGACGTTCTTGTCATCTTTCTTGTCGTCTGGCTGTTCTAGAAGTACGGTGCCCATCACGAAGGAGTTCTGAGATCTAGTAGGTTCTATTTCATTTGCCAACTTTTGAGTGGTAGAGGAGCTCGGGTGTCTCCACGTCTGAGCAGCGTAAATGGGGTTGCTGTCCAACATGGACACCGAAGGCAAACCTATGGTTCCATGGTGGTCTTGTGGATCGTAATTAGTCTTGTCGGATGGCAGGCCGTACAGAGGTCTGAAAGACGTATCGATTCCTGTCGAACTACCATAGAGGTTCTCTCCAATGGCTGTGCCCAACGAGTAATATCCACCTTCGACGTTCTGTCTGTTACCAAGGATAAAGGACACCGTGTCCTGATCGGGTGGTATCACTATGTTACTAGTACTCTCTACCAGAATTCCTCCACCCAGTCCGCTTGGTCTCTGGTTGGCGATCGAGTTGGGTCGATAACCTTGGTTAACGATAACGTTATCCGCGGCACCGTGTCTTTTGTTGTCGTTCTCGAAGGCTACTGGAACTCGATGATCGTTGTCCAAGGGCATCGAGGTCACTGGACGGTGAGATGGACCTTGGAACACCAATGGATTCGCTGCGAATGTGCTCTCTTGAGGTTTCGAAGAGGAAGGTGCGAAGGCAACGGAGGTAGGTGTCATGGACGATGAGGCAGGTGTACTGGTTGTTGTAGTAGTAGACGCTGGAGTAGTAGTCTCTCGAGTAGTCGTTGTTATATTACCAACAGTCGACGTTACGGTGGGCAGAGTACTGGTCTTAACGATTTCATTTGTCGACTCTTTCATCGAGACGTAATCTTTTGTATCCTCTTCATCCTCGATCTCGTAATCTTCGTAACCATCGATGTACTCGTCCTGTTTTACAGGTGGCTTCGCTTGCGGATCTCGATTGTGTACGATATTGTTGGTATCACGGTGATTGTTACCGTACATGGAAGCTTGAAGCTTTTCTATTGGAAGAATATCCTCATAGTCGTCCAAAGCGTCCATGAATCGCTTCGGAGTAGTGGTACGGGGCTTCCAGGTGGTTACAACGGGCGCCTTCGTGGAAGTAGTCGTTGGTGGAGGAGTTGTCGTGGTGGTAGTTGTTGTGGTGGTCGTCATCGTAGTCCTGGGAGTCGTGGTAGTACTGGTAGTAGTGGTTGTGGTCGACGGGGGCGTTGTTCTTGGGGACGTAATCACGGGAGCGGTAGCTTTCGGCACGTACGGTTTTCTTGTGGGATAATAAAGAACAGTTTCCCCGTGGTAGGGCTTATGGTTGTAGGTGCTGTAGCTGTTAGACCCGCTCTGGACCTTTGTGTTCGCGTAGGAACTAGATATCAACGGGTACTTGTCTTTGCCATATTTGTCGGACGAGTACTGAACGGGAAGATTGAGGAAATCGTGGAAATTAGGTGAATAGGGATTGATCTCGTTAGGGCTGACGTCCACGGTCTCCTTGCTCTCGATCTTCTTCGTGTAGGAGGTATCCTCCTTGGAGGACTCTTTCTCATCGATCTTCTCACCGTCGTTTGGGTGCTCTTGGTAACGACTGGTATAGTTGAGAGCCTTCACGGGGGGCGCCTTCTCGAAGTCGATCTTCCCAGTGATAGGATCCTTTTCTAGGGAGAATGGTCTGCCGCCGTTGAAGGCGAAAGGATACGGAAGGTGATAACGCAACGCCTCATCCTCGTTCGACGTCGAAAAGGCAACGGTGCTCTCCTCTGCGTCGAGATCCAGGTCAAGGTCATCCAGCTGCGCCGTCCTTGCCAAAGCCGGAGAAGATTCCATCTCCTCCAGCAGGGACTTCGGTGGACTGTTGTCCATGTGACCGCCCATTAGGAACTCTGACGACGCACCCACCACGCAGGCCAGGGCGACCACCACCGCCCATGGACCGAGTTGCATCGTTCTCGCCATACCTGAAGTTTCACGTTACCATCGACGTACATTACTCGTAAAATAATAAACAAAATATAAACGTATAGTATAATTATAATCATAAATATAAGCGTACCTAAAATTACCGATTAAATGTTAAGTATGCATAGATTAGCATCAGGTCTGAAAAATTTTTAGTTATACTGTATCGTTTGAAATTATTCTCTATTATTTAGAGAAACACGAACGACCGCGAAAGAAAATTATTTAGTCTCGATGTCGTTCTTGTATTATTAACGATATTAGACAAGCCAACGTAATCTTCGAGAAACCTGCGTATTACCATTACTTTGCAATACAATCTGTCGTTAGTCGTGATTTCTATTACCACGAAATTGTACTGATATTTGCGAGCCTGAAACCGTGTTCACGTGCCCAGTTGTTTTCTGGGCTACGAGTTTATTGGTACAGCAAAGTAAAAGGGGCCGGAAAGGAGTACCGTCCCTTGTGTCCCACATTTAATGTATCTGGGCATCGTCACGAACATGCATGCGGGATACGTGCACGGTTCGCGTTACGCCCACCGGATTTGTCGCGTTGTACCGTCAGCGAACTTACTGTAAACGCGTCAGAGCGGTTTTCTCGCGTGTAATCTGCATCAGAGCAGGACTTGGACTGTCTGTACAATTTTTCTGTAGTCGAATACTGGAACTCATCGATGAGCCAAATATTTTCCTTCTTATTTCTTATTTTTTATTTCTTATATCTAGAAGAAGGAAGTTGTATTCTTTTCGAGAACGCGTAACGATGCAAATGATCCAATTAGCAATGAAAATTCGCTGCCTGGATCGCGTGTAAAAATAAAATCATCTTCCTATCGTGCAGAGTCTGCTAGTAATCAAGCTCTATCACAGGATATGCCTTACACTTACAGGTGTTCCTTTGTATTATACTAATAGTTTTTCTTAATCATCTATTTATATTAATACATTGACGTATGATACATAGCCGTAGAAGTCAAACAACCACACTATGTTTTTTTAGCTTCGTTCTTTCTTGCTTCCTCAAGAATTATTTTCTTCTAGGAAGACGTCTTCCAGGAATTTTGGAGACCAATGCTCTAATTAGGTATGGGAGCCCTCTCACCTAGGTCTTTCGCAATTCCTGGTAATTAATGGATTTCTCAAGCGTGGAGGAAGATCTTCAGAATGGAATGGTAAACAGGGACACCGCTGCTACATCTCCCATCAAGCGGAATCGCGTTCCAACGCGTAACGGGTTTCTCGTTCTCTCTGGGCTTCCGCTCGTTCCCTCTCGTCTCCGTCGGTGGCTCCTTTATGGCATTCCAGCAGCTTTTGTCGAGGTTGCACCGCAATCTCGATCGCTGTATTTGGCATTAGCATTTCGTTACTCGCACTTTCGAGGGAGCTTTCGTTGCCACGGACGGGACGAATGTCCAAGAGGAAATTCCGCTTTGTCACCGCGGAATAGTTTCACCGACACATTTTCCATCGGGTACAATCTGGTCCAATGATGACTAGAAGATGTAGAATATCGAATCGCTTCGTATCAAATCATTAAATAATAATTATAGGAGATAAAATGTAGTTTACTTTCTGTAACGTTGAACTGTGTTTAGTTTCCTGAAATGGAAACCACGTATAATAATACATTCAGCTGTTCAGTTCAGTTTTAACAGATAGTTTAGGTCCAGTCTTGTACATATGTGTTTTCTTTCGTGTCATATTTACATCGTTTTACATCGATCCTCAACTTCTTACAGAACATTCCTTTACATGTTTGCTGCTACAACCCCTGAAGCTAAATAATACATTCGGCATCCAGAGGCAAACGAACGAGTTGTTTATGTGCGTAGCCAGGAAGAAGGAACTCGGGCGCGTCCAACAACCGAAGAAGCAACGACTCTCGTGTCTGGAGGCTCGTGGAGCCTTCCAAGGTCTCTCACGGTCCGTGACCATAATATTCGTGGCTAAGTGGCATGTTCCTGACCGTGACCGCCTCAGCGTTTCCTAACTCGGTGACTGGTACACGAACCAGAAATGAGTACCGACTGATCGACCCACTTTTTGTCCTCGGTTTCATCCTCGAGAGCCGTTTCGGGTACAGGGTCATGAATCATCCGCTTTTCCGTGACCACCTCAGAGGTAATCTCTCTCGTTTACCTTCTCTCAAACTTCTTTCGTTATCACTTGGTAACCCTTTGTACTGTGAGATCGCCTTATTTTCCTTAAAACTGTTCAGTCACTTCCAAAAAGTCTTCGTCATATCTAAAATCGAGTCTAAACGAAAGAGTAGAATAATTTATGCCAAGTAATCGAGCCATTTCTTTTCGATTGGGCGATCCTCGTTCATCGATGCAAATTGGAGCAAACAACCGGTTTGAGATTCAATTTTTAACGCGCTCGACCGCGCTTCTTATTGTAAAGGTTTTTATACTCTTCCGTGGAACGGTTTGAGAGTTTTAACGTGGCGTAAACTCGTCCTAATTATAACGGTACCAGTGATCTCAGAATATTCTAATTGTCCGTTGCCTGGAAGACGTTAGCGACCTAACGTTATATGTATATTTGTTCGCGTTATTTGAAGTCTCTCGAAGATTGACATAGACCTAGCTCATTGTCGCTGTTTAAAAGTCCAGGATTACAACATTGTAATCTTACAGGAAGACTCTCAATGTGCTTATTTTGTGTTTTAGATCTCTTCGATAAGAAGAAATGCGTACAATAATACTGAACTTATTAATAAATCAAATTAAAGCGAGCTTCGGTCGTTGCATGCGATCAAACATTATTCCAACTATCGTGGACATTTAGTATTTAATATTTCAGTACAAAGAAACACAGATTTCAACGTTGACAATGGCTAAGTAGCCGAGATCGATGTAGCACTATTTATGTACAGCTATTCGCAATAGTTGTTTTTGCATTCAATAAGCAATCCAAGTCGTGACCTCCTCTTGCAATCTGTAAAAGAGCACGTCGCGATTCACTATGCCAAGATCCATCCTATGGACTGTTGCTGAGGGTTTAAACGAAGGGTAAACCCACCTATTCAAAGTAATTCATTTCTTGGCAACAATGGCACACTGGTAAATGGTAAACGCAATAGATTTACCTTGACACGACGCAGCAGACGGTCTGGCTGTTCTCCAGTCGTCGAGGAAACGACCTGGCGTCAGATGTTGAAGTCACTACTGCTCCATGCGCGTGCAACTCTCGTTTACCTTCGACCTCGGCACTCTCGGTTACCTTGTTCGCGAGGAATTAAACAAAAAAGACTGGAACCGCTGGCACAACGGGTCCGCGGGAACTTGTCGGTGCGGTAGAAGGTCACACGTCGACTGAAGAGCACCGACGACCGGGTGGCAGAAGGTAGACGACGTGGTGGTGGCGAGAAGTGGTAGGGCCGTGGACGAAATGGTACAAGAGCAAGAGGAAATTCCGACGAAAGAAAAAGACGCTTCAGGAAGATTCTCCCGTAGTCGACGTCACTCTGCACGGAATGAAAGTACGTCGTTGAATTTTAAATAGGCTCAATTTCGTGAAACGGCCGATGCAATGGGAAAACTTTCGATATGTTTCCGCTAGCACTGCTACGTTGCGTGTCGTTTTGTCAAAATTCGAGCAACAATAAAAGCAGTAGTAGATGAAGTGATGTTTTGTTCTAGTTGTGGATTAATAAATTTAAGTCTCGAACAGTCGTAATATTTTCTGGGGCACTCCGATACGTACGCACAGTACTTCCGGTTTCATTTTTTTCTAGAAGTCTCGAGAATACGAGAAAGTTGCTCAATTTAAAGGAAGTATAATATCGGACTTTAATGTTTCGCGTGATTATCATTCGAAAAAACTTCAATTCTTCTTCAAACTCTTTATTATTTTTCTATTTTTATTACTTTTAAAGCTCTTGTTTCATTCTAGGAATGGTCATCGCTTCGTCTTCAAAGATGTCTTTATCGCGTGCTTCATCGAATACAACGCTATTTCAGGTTGTCCCTATGCATTAGTCGAAATCAGATTCTAATATCTTCAGTTAAAGTCGAAGGAACAGGGACGAACTTTCTAAGGTTTTCTCGGCGTATCAAGCGGAGAAAGATTCCTCAGGATGTCGTGGTTGTTGATAGAATGAGGAAGGAAGAGGCGAGGCGAGATGCTCCGCCGTTTCTCGACTACCAACGGTGGAGGTGAGAAAGAGAAGGAATTGGATCTGACTAATGGACGGCACCGAGTCGACGGAACGGTACGTGGAACAGTTAGACGACGACCCACATTGCGGGGAGTCGCTCAGGGCCGGCCAACGTGCTAGTTTTCTCGACCTTACCCTCCGTTAACCACGATAGAAGCTCTAGGATCATGCTAAAATCGTTTAATCATCGAATCTCCCCTATTATTTCCACGCTCTTCGAACAACCTAAATTCTTCGCCTTCGTTTTGCTTTCATCTCACCTTCCCATCGCGATTCTCGTTGCGTTCTTCCTTCCTTGCGCTCGAGGCTTCTCTCGTTTGTTTTTGTGTTCCTGTTCCACGAACTTATTCAACTTGGGAAGTAAATTTACATTCGAATATGTAACCATTTAAATTGTTTCTGGTTGAATATTTCACAAAACTGTTAAGTATTAAGGACAGGAACTCGAAAATATTCTCAATGAGATACTCTTCTAGATATTTAAACATTGTTTCTAGTGTGAAAACACTTTTTCTTGTCTTTGAAAATAAGTGTTCTTTTAACGTGTATTCGTTTAAAAATATTTTATTTATAAAACAATATCCGATTAAACATTTCGCTCTTTTTATAACTATTTCTTTTTTCCCTTTTTTATGATAGGTACTGGCGGTGCCAACGGGACTTTCAGAGAAATCATTTTCTTATCCTCTTTGCTGGGTAAAGCACCGATGATTCTGGCGAGATCCGTCAATTTTTTCAAACTCATACGCTGACTAAATATCGTGGAAAATAATTCTAAATCGAGTACAAAATTGCAAGCTATCAAACCCAAAATCATACAGTGTATTACTCCTTTGTCTTTTACACTGGTCGGTCTCAACCTGTAAATTATATTCAGTAGTTACATGTACATATATTACGTTTACGAGTATTCGCGTACCTTCCGTGAGTACTTTGAACGCTGTACGTGCTTATTATATATGAATTCACATCTTCGGAAGCTGGACAAACTTCAACGCCGCGCTTTTTAGCATCTTTCATCGGCATATTTAACCATGCCGCAACTGCTTGTATATAAACTAATAACGAAGTCTTTTTAACATTGTCTGGATCAACCCTTATATTCTTCAATATCCGACTAAAGAATTTTGATTTCCTGAGCATGCAACAAAACAGTAATTAACATATGTCCGAACAACTAACAGCAATGCGTACAGAGAAATTGCTAATTTTGTAATACCCTTCTAAACTACTGGAGTCCTCGTTTAAAATTTCTGTTGCTTTCTCATATAAATTTTCCAACTTATTCTCTGGTATAATATCATATACATTATATACATCTTTTACATTAGTTGCATCTCTATTACACTCGGGTAAAGCTGTATTTGTAATGAATTCATTGTCTGGTAATTGAATTGATAAATCTGTTCTATCAATTTCAACATCTGCAAAGAGAACAATATTAAAAGTATATTAATATTAATCCTTAGATTGACCATGAGTTATCTTAATTTTACTTTATGTTAAATCAACTTATAATAAATGTATTACTTGATACAGTCTGTTCTAGTTGCTCTTTAACAGAGTCCACATTCATTTTCAGTTTCTCATACTGTTCTGTTCTTCGTTTAACTTTCTTCGAACCAAATTGTTTGTTTAATGTACTGATCTTGTCATCTATACTGATGTCTGTATTGTCTATCACTGGTTTCTCTAGCACTGGAGTCACTTGCCATCGTTCAACCTGTATCAGCCTAACTTTTCCAGTCTCTTTATTGTGAAGCACGAGCATGGTACGCATCAAGTCTTGGCTCGTGTCAGGTTTATAACCTCTGTAAACAACTTGTCCATTTGACAGAGCCAAGCACGTGTTTCTCTTCTTCTCGTCGTAGAACAGACCGCACGACATCTTTTTGGCTTTGTCATCCTTAAGCTCACCATTTTGGAAATTAACTGTAAAATAATTATGATCAAACTTGAATGAAAACGTGAATGACACGTGAGACATGTCATTGATGAATTTATCTTAATATTTGAATGATCATTTAATAGAGACAATAGACGACCACGAGATTTATTTACACTGGTTCGAAAATTGTATTTTTTCTAAATTTTGTTGCATTATTATGTTAATAAAAGCGCAAAACACGAGTCGGCTCAAACTGTACGTTGGTTCTGGGTTAGGCGAATGTATTTAATACCAATGATCGGCTGGACCTTCGATGGCTCTGTAATTACTTCTTCTATGACAGCCTCGATGGGTCGTTTCATTTTTTAAGAAAGTTATTTATTACTCCAGGCTTTGGTTCAACGTTCAGCAAATTAGATTCGTTCTCCACATTATATTTTAAAACTCTATAGAAACCATTAAACTATACTATACTCTATACTCTATAGTCTATAGTCTATAGTCTATGGATCTCATGGTATCACCATCTAGCAATGAATAGTTCAACTAATTTTTCGAAGGTATGTGCGTGTATGACAATTATTGTCGTCCTAGCATCTCATTTTCTTTATAATTAACTTGAAATTTGATGAAATAATAAGCGTATAAAGTAACAAAAAGGTAAACAAACGTGTAAATTTGTTAAATTCTTTAATTTTAATTTTTGTATTAGTGGCGCCATCGATGGCGAAACGAGCAAGTTTGTAGTGAAAGTAGTTCCTACTGTTACTGCTAGATGGCGCCACTAATTAAACGGTCGATAAAATATTGAAACATTAAATAACTATTCATAAAAATGATGAATTTATGCTATTGTAAAGTAAAGAATTGTGTCGATCATCCATTTATAGTAAATAAAAAAATATATTGAGTAAAATTGTGGGTGGCGTCATCTAGCGACATTAGCGAGAACTATTTTTACTACAAGCTTGGGCGTTTCCCCACCGATGGCGCCACTAGTACTAATCGTCAGGGCTGTGTCAACAAATTTTTTCGCCCCAAAACATAGCGACTTTTCTGAAGAAATTTTTTCCAAGTACTTTGTTAACCCAAATAAGTTCCTATCAAAAAATGACGCTCAAATTATTAATAATTAACTACGCTGTACTATCGCTATTGGTAAGATATTCTAGTGATCTTCATAATCTAAAAACCGCTGTAGTTTTGGCTTTGTAAGAGTATCCTGTGGCATCAATCGTTACGCTTTTGTTATGTAGTGTTCCTATGAACTTTCGAGAAGTGTTGTGTTTGCGAGTTTTGTGTAAAGGGTGCGCAGGAAAACTCCGAGTTGACTTCAGAGTCGAGAATGGCTGGCGAAGGAAACTCTACCCGAATGGATAATAACAAAGTAAGTTTTACAGTCAAACGCCGTGAAAAAAAAGATGGAAACACAGATGTGTCCTAATGTCAGATAAAAATTTCGGATTTTTACAGATGCCAGTTCCAAAAACAAGGTATGACTGGTATCAGACGGAAACTCATGTCACAGTCACAATTCTCACGAAGAATGCTCAAAACGTTAAAGTTGTCAATGAAAAACACACGGTAAAAACATAGGTTGACAGTAGAGAAAAGATCTGATCTTATCGCGGAGTCTACTTTATGTGTTTACCGAGCGTTTGAACGAAAGTAGACTTTCGATCTTTTATTTGTTTTCAGTTAAGCGTGTCTGCTTCATTACCATCTGGAAATGACTATAGTTTGGAGATAGATTTAGCTCATCCCACAGTACCAGATCAGTGTTCACATAAAGTATTTCCATCCAAAATAGAAATCAAGTTAAAGAAGCAAGATAGGATTAGATGGAACGCCTTAGAAGGGGATCTGGTTGTACAAAACACACCACAGCCTATACCTCAAGGTAAACTGGATTATGTACAAAGATTAAACAAGTATTTAATTAAGCTTTGATGTGTTAAGAAATTCTACAAGCTGGTAATCAGCCACCAAAGTATCCTACTTCCTGTAAGAAGTCACGTGATTGGGATAAGATGGAAAAAGAGATTGAGAAGCAAGAGGCTGAAGAAAAACCAGAAGGTGTAGCTGCTTTGGATTGTTTATTTCAACAAATATATGGTAACAGCTCGGATGAAGTTAGACGCGCGATGAATAAATCTTTTGTAAGTAGTATTTGAACTTGAACAGATTTTATAAAAATGTGAAAGTTTTGTAGCAAACAATAATATATATGTATTCCTTTTAAAAATAGCAAGAATCTGGTGGCACTGTTCTAAGTACTAACTGGTCTGAAGTAGGCAAAGGAAAAGTTGAGAGAAAATCACTGGATGGTATGGAATGGAAGCCTTGGAATGCATAAACAAAGTAACATAATTGATATTTAATTTGCTTAATCTTTAACAGAATAATTTCATTTTATTTTGAATAAAAGTACTTCATAAATATTTACAATATTAATATGTAACTCATAATATCTTCTATGCTGCAGATGTTCTATTGTATATCACAAAGTTAATTAATTAAATAATTATTCCTACCTAAGCATTATGTGTATTTTACCCATTTATTAAATATACAAACATATTTTTCTGATGGACTGTAATCTTTGTTCCTTGTGCAAAGCATAGGATAGTCATGCACAATAAGTGCAATTAAATGCATAGTACAACTTTTCCAATTGTACATTGTATTACAAATATATTACTAATTCATTGATCACCCATTATTACATTTCAATACATAAAAAAAAAAATGTCTACATCATTTTTACCCAAATAACGATTTTAATATGAATATACCAACAATACAAACCCCTAATACAATGCAACCTTGTTGCAATTCCTTTGAAAGATTTGTATTGAATTTATGATTGACCAATTCTACATTATTTTGTTTGCTATTATTATCTAGTTTGTTGAGAATTTCAGAATACCTTGCATTCATAATTCCCTCCAAAGACTGAAAAGTACTTTTAAGTATATTTTCATTTTTTTCTTGAGCCTCAGTTAGAACATTCCTGACATTTGCTATTCTCTTATTGTTATATATCATTGAACCAGTCAGTGATATAATTGCTAATGCGGCAGATGCAAGAATAGATAAGTATTTATACTTCTGTGCATTCATTGTCTGACTATCATGATATTCCTTTATAGCAGTAGCTAACTGTGTAAACTGATCCTTCTCTTCTTTTTCTAATAAATCAAGCTGTGATATAATCCTTGCTTGTTCTTGCAGACTCTTGTTTTCTATTATAGTCAGTTGTACATATTTTGGATCGTCTCGTTTAGTCTGAATAAGTTCAGAGTATACTTCTTTTAATTTATCATTTATTATTGCTGCTTGACGGTTAAGGTTTCTTCTATCGTCTTGACACTTGAATAATTTGTCCTGTGCCGAAATTACTTGGTGTTTAGCTAGTTCTACCGCATCCAAGCCTGTTACTTGTTGATACCATTGCAACCACTTCATAACTTTCTTAGGTAATGGACTTGGCTGTAGGGCTGCTGCGTTTAAATTTTGGATTAATGTTATATCTTTATTGACTTGCTAAAACAAACCAAGTAAATATAATATAACATTATTTGTATTAATTTTTAACGAAAGAGATAAATAAAAAGTTTCTTACGATATGTATCATAATGTATCATTGAAAATTCTGCAGTACCTTTGCAATAACATCGTACTTCGAAGCAACGACGTTTTGTATGTCATTAAACTTCTTTTGCGCTTTTCCAGTAGCATTATTAATTGATGTCGTCGTATTGTTAAACAACCGGTGTTTATTTATTTCGCTAGTTATAACCTTTACTAGTGATCGAAATTTTTCTGCCATTGTATGTACACCTGAATCATACAAGAACGAATGATACTGAACTCAATGATTTTATTTAAATATTACGATATGCGGAACATAGTTATTATTGATAGAAAGAAAATATTATGAAAGAGATGTTAATGATATATGAACATTTCGGTTAGATGTGCATCGATCAAAAGCTAAATGTAAGGAAACTGATGGAACCTTAAATTTACATTCAAAATAAATCTTATTTACAGCTTTCTTAGAAAAATGTAATATTATTTATTAAAGGGACATTATTCACAAATAACACGTTTTCAACGGTTGCTTCGATGCTTGTGTAAGATTGGTGTGGATTAGTGAGAATAGTGAAGTTTGATTAGGAATTTTAATTGACGGGCATTCCCATTTGTAGGGTCAAAACGTATGGGATTTTTCATAGTTCAGACTATTACGTTGTCTTATTTACTTAATAAAAAGAATAGAAAAAATTGAATAACAATATTATGGATGTATATATTTTTTATATTTAGTTTATAGTTTAGGCTAAGTATTGGTGGCGCCATCGGTGGCAAAACACCCAAGTTTGTAGTGAAAATAGTTCCACTGATGGCGCTAGATGGAGCAAAACTGATCCATTAATAAGTAATTCCTTTGTTCAATAAATAAATAATTAATACGATTCTTTGCTTTACAACACTACAATATATTAGTTTATAAATCAAATATATTATTTGTATGAATAGTTATGTAATGCAAGAACATTTCATCAATTCTTTACTTAATGGCGCCATCTACGAGAAACAGTGGGCACTATACGGTGTTTTTACCGACATAATGGTAATGTACCGACAGGTCGGTAAAAAAAACAGCGAAAATGGCGCCATCTAACACTACAAAAAGGAACTTTTGAGGACAAACTTGAGCGTTTTCCCGATAGAGGCGCTGACCAAACTCCGAAAATTAGTTCGGCCTTTTTAACGCTAGATGGCTACGACAATAATAGTTTATAGCGTCATCTAGCAGTAACAGTGGAAACTATTTCATATATGTACATGTGCCAATATCACTAAACCATTTAGTATTGGTCGGTACTTTAATACTTGTAACTTATAAGGTTAATCAGGTTTGGTTAGGAATCTCAGTTGGCGGGCATTGTCATTCGTAGTGTCAAAACATATCTGATTTTTCATTATTTAATTATTATGTAGTCTTATTTGTGTAATAAATAAATTTGTTATATTTAGTATAGAGTATACAATCTTCTTATTTATTTAATTTAACGTTTCACTACGAAGAAGCGATATAATTGTTTGTAATTTATTATTTTGTTGCTCGCATTCGTTTGAAACATTTGCACAATGGAGAGAGCCCTACGCAAAACACGTCAGACAAAAAGAATAATTGAGATAAGCGATTCTGATGATGATTCTGATAAAGGTTTGAGCGATGACAATTATGTTCCTACAGCGAAAGTAGCCAAAAGAAAGCAAAGTAAGAAAAAGGCTCCAACTGTAAAGAAAGATACAAAGGCAGACAGTAAAAAGCGAAAGGATAGTACCAGTGAGCCACCCGAGAGAAAGAAACAAAAAGCGATAAAGCATGAAAATGAGAATGTAAAAACAGAGATTGTTGAGGATGCTGAAGAACCGATTGATTCAAAGAAACAAGTACGGAAAGGTAGGAATCCAAAAAGTAAAAAAGAAAAAGTAGAGAGCTCCGACAAGGAGAACATTAAAGACACGATAAAAGATGTAGATCAATTAAGGTTCAACGATGTCCAATGCAGCGATTGGACCGATGTAGATTATGTGAGTGAGGTAAACAATATTGACAGGCATGTAGCAGAGAATGTGATAAAGCTTTTCAATGATGATAATACAATTCCATTTATTGCAAGATATAGAAAGAACATGACCGGTGGTATGGAACCAGATACGTTGAGAGCATTGAAAGAAAGTTTCGATCAGGCTAAAGCGATTAAACGTCGAGCCGCTTCTATATTAAAAAGTATCGATAAATTAGGGCAATGGACGCCTAATATACATTCTGTTATTTCATCCGCGAAATGCTTGGAGGATTTGGAACATATTTATTCATTTTTCAAGCCTGCTTCTAAAAAATCCTTGGCAGACAGAGCAAGAGATTTAGGTTTAGGGCCTGTTAGCGATGCCGTATTACAAGGTCAGGCTCTACCCGAGTTGGCATCTCTCGTTAATCCTAAAAAGGTTGGCTTGAAGTCTGAAGAAAAGATTAAAGAAGGTATCGCACATATAATAGGAGACATAATAAATAAGGATAAAACGGTATTCGATACAGTTAAAGAGCTTCAAAGCGCGTCTGTCATAAAAATACAAACGTCTGAATGTAAATCAAAGAAGTCTTCTGATAGCAAAGAAAAAGATGTTAACAGGAAGTACGAGATGTATTACGATTTCAATGGGACGAATATGAGCATTAGGCCTCATCAAATATTAGCCATCAATAGAGGAGAAGCGCAAAAGATTCTCAACGTAAAAGTAATCTTGCCCGACTTTCTCGAGAAAACATTTAAAAAACACTGTTGTACGCAATATAGAAAAGCCATGTCGTCTGAATTGCACGTTACGCTGATGAACGAAAGCATCGACTATGCTTACGGGAAATTTATCAAACCTTTAATAGTTCGTCGCGTTCGAAGCGAATTGAAACAAAAGGCAGAGGCAGCATCTATAGAAGTATTCGTAACTAACGTGAAACAATTGCTTCTGACTCCACCCGTACGAGGGAAGATCATCCTCGGCATAGATCCAGGATTCACTCACGGCTGTAAGCTCGCTGTGATTTCTGAACATGGAAATGTACTCGAAACGAGCGTAATATATCCTCATAAGAATACGGAGAACTCGTACGAACAATCTGCTAACACTTTAACAAGTTTAGTAAAGAAGCATAAATGTACAATTTTCGCGTTGGGCAATGCCACCGCGTGCAGAGAAACCGAAGCGTTCTTAAACAGCTTGATCAAGTCTAAAGCATTCGATCCGATAGATGTTTCGTATACGATAGTGGACGAGGCGGGAGCATCTATTTATAGTTGCGGTACAAAAGCAAAATCCGAGTTCCCAGACCTCGACACAAACCTAATTTCCGCTGTTTCGATAGCGAGACGTCTACAAGACCCACTCGCAGAGTTAGTAAAAGTAGAGCCTAAACATTTAGGGGTGGGAATGTATCAACACGACCTGCCAGAGAAGGAGTTAATCGCAGCGTTAGACGAAGCGAGTATACAATTCTTATTATCACCAAATATAATTAATCGATATTAAATAATAAAAATTGATTCCAGGTGGTTTCAGAGGCTGTGAGTTTTGTAGGGGTTGATGTGAACACTGCGTCCCAGTACCTTCTAAAAAGGGTTGCAGGTTTAAACGCATCCAGAGCGAACGGTATCATAGAATGGAGAACTAAATTTGGCGCATTCAGGAACAGACAACAGTTATTGGACGTGAAAGGCATTGGGACCAAGTCGTTCGAACAATGCGCGGGATTTATCAGAGTATTGCCAGAAACTTCGATGACCGATACTTCCGCGAAAACTAAAAGCGCTAAGGATCTCAAGCACGCTCCGAATTTGTTGGATCAGACTTGGATCCATCCTGAATCCTATGAAATAGCTCAACGATTTTTGGAGTACTGCGAGTGCAACTTGGCCGACCTAGGGTCGAATTCGTTCATTGATAAAATAATATCGTGTGGGAAAGAGGGATGCGCAGCGTTAGCTGCCAAGTTTGGTACGGACGAGACCACGATGGAGATAATAGTCAAGGGTCTGTCCATGAAGAAGAACGAAGACATAAGATTAAAGACCAATTATCCGCTGTTTCGAAACAGTATGCTTAGTATTAATGACATAAGAACTGGAACAATGTTAACAGGGGCTGTGCGAAATGTTACGCATTTTGGAGCGTTCGTGGACGTAGGGGTGGGCAGGGATGGACTCGTACCCTCGAGATTTATGAATAATAATACAATTACAATAGGTCAGCGCGTAGAGGTAAAGGTGCGCGAGGTGGACCTCGGTCGAAACAGAATCAGCTTGGAATTGATGAAGGCTTTATAACGTTTGAAAATATATTTTAATAATGCGTGTTACACGATGCTTAAGCGATCGTTCATTGCCTTTCCTCTTTTTCCTCTGTCTGAGATTTTCCGTCAGGTGTCGTCAGACAATCCTGGACGCACCCACTAGTCTACCCTTTTACTCGAAGCGGTAAAAGTTGCGCGCGGCCTTGCTTTCCGATACGATGAGTCAGAGGTGATCCATAGATAATTCAGGTACACGGGTGGACAGGCAGGTGAAACGTGCTCCTAAAATAATCTACGTTTTAATATTAACCCTCCTGAACTCCCGTGATCTCTCATCGATGACAACTAGCGTTATTTTTCAAGTTACTCGATTATACGACAACTGTTTAGGGCGAGTCGCGACAAATTTCAAATATCTCTGTTGCTTTTAACGATACGAAGGAGTTATTCCTTGCGAGGAGTTATTCTTATAAAATAGATGGACGATCTAATCCTCTATATTTGGTGACGTTGGAGACATTTATTTTGAAATATAGTCGATGAACGCGTTACGTTTTCTATTCGAGATACTTCTCAGGAATTATTTGTATCCTTGATGTTTGGTTTTGAGGCAACAGACTCGGTATTGCAGGCTTGGCGCAATAAATATGCTAAATGAATAAATAAATATTTAATAACAGCCGCGGAAGTAAAAGGACTCCGATCCCATGAGCATCTCTCTAAATAGAGTCGAGGCGAAGTCGAGAAAACGCGTCTTCGGATAAATAAAAGAGAAACGTGGAAATCTCTTGGTAGCCATGAAGGGACGCAGTCGGTACAGGCGCGCTAGGGTTGCCTTTAAATATTTAACAAATTCAATCTTCCCTCTTCTGGTCGCGGTCGACGTTTCTTGGCAAAACGCCACACGTGTACTCTACTTTGTACTTGATATCGCATCTGTAATTTCTCGCGGCTGCGTTTAGCGCTTGTTAGGCTAATTTTGACGAGGGATCGCTAATGGTTCGTTTGGAAATTTAGGGATTCTTGTGGAGTTTATAGTATCGCGGTCCAAGTGTGTCATAAGGCCGGAATGATTAGAAATCCACCAGGAAGATAGTCTGCAGAATGGTGCTTTAGCTTTGATAAGGGGAAATCGATAAGCAATCGCGTTTGGCATTAATCAACGTTGCGAGCACCGAGTTCGACGAAATAAAGTCTGGTCTGGGCTATTCACAGTTCCGCGAACGCAATTGATTTCCTTCAACCGATCGGATAAATCAGAGACGGCGTTGGGCGGAATCGGGAATACTCGCGACGTTGGGAGACGTATATTCGATGCGACGTACAATGCCCGCCTCGAATGTATTTTCGATAGAAAATAAAAAGCTCGGTTACACGCGAAGGTGAAACGATCTAGAAAACTGGGAGCCAGACGCGATAAGAAGGGAATCGTCCCTACGTGACCGAGGACGCCTTCGAGCATCGATCCCTCGAATTGTCAGGGTAAAGTATTATAATCTTCCAAAGCACTCCCACAGTCTAGGAAGGTAAATAACACAAGGGAGAATAGTATAGAAGATAAAGATTCGACTGTCTCCGACTGGTTTTGGTCCGAATCAGCGATATATTTACTTTGACATTTTCTATTCAGCATTCGATTAGAAATAGCAAAACGCGAATTCACGTGTTGGATAACCAGGAATGAAATTATAAATGAGGGTGATTCGCGTCGCAAGTCAACCATGAATAGAACGTGTAAAGATTTCCGCGTTGAATGTTTTATCAGCGTGTTTGCCAGCGACGAGGAGACGCGAAGCTGCTTAATGAAGCCGTTTCCGCGTGTATGGAAGGGGAGGAGGATAGTTTCTCGGTGTAATATAAATATTATATCTCGTTACGAGGGCGAGCCCCGGTTCGGAAGGGCTTAAGCCGTCGAAATGGCAGGGTGGTAAAGAAAGCCACGAGCCGGAAAAAGCTTCTTCGGTTAGAGGAACGCTTTGTGCCAGCCGAGGCTGGAAGCCAGCATCGACCATCTCAGCGGAAGCAATTTGTACCGCGCTTAAGTTTCGCGTATTATTTACAGATCACTCGTATCCGTATTATTCGACGGTGATATACGATTATGGCGGCGAAACCAGAGACGCGATAAAAGTTACCTCGAACATTTTCGTCGAACGACTATTTCCAGTAATTTAATATTTTACGGCTGCTACTTTATTATATAAACACGTAGTATTTTTATTAACAAATAAAGGATTCGGGATTTGAAACGTGAATTGTCAGAGGCTAGTGACCACAGATATCTATATAAATGGCTATGGTCCGCGAAAGACCTGCGGTAAAGAATGAGAAAATATGTATAATTACGCAGACATCTGAATATTCTGGATGTTGCTCGTCATTCAAATATTGTTTTCGAGCCAATCTACCAGACGTGGTATTTATTTTATATCTTGATCGAAACTCGGGAATCCCACCTAGACAAATTTCCTTTCTAGTACCCACAAATTTCTCGATATACTAGGAATAATTTCCAGCGAAGCTTTCGTCTCTTTACACGCCGTATGAACAATACTCGGTCGTATGCGTCGATGCACGTGCTCGCATGTCTCGTGTAAAATTCATCCGTGATTCGAGAGACAACGGATGGACCACGGTTGGAACGAGCTTAGGTGTTTCCCGATAGAGAGCACAGAGACTCGGGGCAGATTGCTTGCTGAAACTTTCAACGTAGCACCGGAACGAAAAGCTCTGTTTTCGGAAGGGAGGAAATGGTCCCGCGGACCGAGGAACACAATAACGAAATAAAGCCAGCGAAACTAGACGCGTTCTCGCAGCTGGAGCCACGTGTGCAGTGTGCAGTGTGCACGACGCTTTCGTCTGGCGATGCATACGTGCTTCAACGGGGGCCTGTGTTCGCGTCCACGGTACGTTTTCAGTTTCGTGTCCATTGTTCGACGCGCACAAGGGACCCCGTTCCAACGACGCGTTTCCTTTCCGCGACTCGCCATTGACAAATTAAAATCCTCGCGACCTTTCAGCTTTCAGCGCGTTCCTTCGACCCCGTTCAAACGTTGTTGTTCCACCCCAGTTTGGAGTTTCGTCCCAATGCTGAGGGATTTCTAACCGTGACTCGGTTCGGTAGAGACCAGAGGCGCCTTTGGACACCTTCGAGGGAAAAGGCTGCGTCTTTTGGGACCCACCAGTCGATGCATTTTAGCGAAACTGTGAGACCGTTGCTTTGACCCTTCCAGAGCTGAGGCTAGGTCTTTTGGGATCCACGGGTAGGAGGAATATAGTATCATTTTTTTTATCTAAAAAATAGCATTCCCTTCCTCTTATACCGCGAATACCTAGATCGTCGACATTAGGGAGTAATTTCCGACTGCACGTCTGACCCAATTCGCATGAAAGGTCCACTTTGTCCGTATAGAATACACGGAGAGTACATAGGAGGGTGTAAGTGGTCGGACAATAGCGTGTCTAACTCGAGTACTTAGCATAGAGGAAAAACGAAGGGAAGGCAGAAACAATTATGAAAATTCTGGTACGCGCAGTTATACTTTCTATGTAGTTCGTTCCAAGAGAGCCTTCTATTCCCGTCGTAAACGACTGCGAAACACCGATGTTCCGACTCGCGGCGTCTGTACATGGCAGTCCGTATCTACTTCCAACCTGTTCCCCAGTGGAAATTAAGTCTCGCAACGAACCATCTGCCAAGCATCTCCCAGTTTGATGAAACTTTGTTACCTCGATCTCGCCTGAATACCTACGAAGAGCTGGAACAAGTTTGTTATGTAAGAGTTTTTTAAAAATATTTTCCAACTTTCGCCTCGAGGACTTTGCATTTCATTTCCCTCTTTTTACATCAGCTACGACTTCTTTCCTGTCGAACCTTGTTCCAGATTTATTAAGAACCGATTGGCTGTGGGTTTGGTTGACCCTCGAAAAAGAAGTATTCGATGTCCGTTCGTATCGTGGACGATAAAAAGTCCAGCGAGGGTTGGACGACTCGCGCGGAGGGGTATTAAGTAGAACCGCAAAGCTTCGAACAGAAGGAAAGAGCAGACCGTTCCGTGTGTCCCCCGACAATGCCATAACGACAAAATGCAGGCAGATATTGTGCCCGTGTACGGGGGCTGTAGTCGCAGCCCCGGGTGAAAAGTAGTTTCGGAGCGTCTACTGTAACAATGGGCGCGTATAAAAAGAGAAGAAATAGCGGAACGCATGAAAAGCGTACCGGAAAATAAAGGGAAGATACCGCGAGCGAAAGAACGACGGAGGCGGAGGAATTCAATGCCAAGGTTCGACTGCGTAGTTAAATCGATATTCGATATTTTCAGCTGGCGAAACCGATATACATACACGTATACGTCGATGTCGTCGCGTTTCGCGGCCTCGACGACCCTCTCGAAATCAGTTTGGTCACTTTTCTTCGTTCGCTGTCCGCGCGTAAATGAACTGGACACTATTAAAAAAATAAGCAAGTTAAAACAAAAAAAAAAAAAAAAGAAATGCATCGAGTGCGTAACGTTGCACGGGTCCGCATGTAACGCGAGCTCCCTCGAGTCTCTTACAGAGATTAAACATCGATCCGCCCTTAGCCCATTCTAATTCGCACGAGCCATCGACTGATTAAAATCCGCTCCCCGGACGACAGGGCCGTAGACGCATGTGCGTTTCGCCCCGCGACGTGTTTTTCCACCTCCGCGCGCGGAAATTGGAACAGATTTCAACGACGAGATTAACCCAGACGGGAAGGCCGACGAGTTCGAAGGTGTCGAACCAAGAGTGTTGCCCTCGCTGGAGAACGGAACGCTCTCATCGGCCACGAAAAATTTCCTTCGGTCCTTCGAAGACGATCGATGATCAACCAAGCTCCCTGCATATTGAGCTAACAGAAATTTCGAACAGGTTCGAGCTTTTGATCGTTGTTGCGACTTTTTAATCGTCGTAGAGTTTCTTTTTGTAGAAAAAGAATTAAATTTTAATATCCTTATCGTTAGGTTTAATTTCAATAAGTAATGCAGCCGCCCTCGAAATTTGAATTCCTAGTGTTTATTAGCCAACGGTAGCTTCGTCGGCGATCTAATATCGTAAAATGATGTACCGCGGCGCAGTATGTATGTATCACAAGCGAACGTTGTATGAAAATTCCAACAAAGTGGACCAGTTACGTTGAATTTATCGCGAATTAGCGTCGAGAGGGATGGTAGCAGAAAATTGAAGATACCCAGCCATAAAACCGAGCGTGCATATTGGATTTTAATTAATACAAACGGAAATCGTTACCTGCCAAAGTGGAACATCGATTAATAGCGTTTGATTTCTCTCTCTCTCTCTCTCTCTCTCTCTCTCTCTCTCTCTCTCTCTCT
>NW_026534341.1:701393-769340 GCF_026225885.1 Hylaeus anthracinus
TCTCTCTCTCTCTCTCTCTCTCTCTCTCTCTCTCTCTCTCTCTCTCTCTCTCTCTCTCTCTCTCCATTCCCCCAGATTGCAATAAATTATGAGCGGTTTGGCACACGGTATTCGCGGAATGCTTCCATCATCGACCGTTCCTTCTTCGCGTGTTTCGTGGCCAAATTGGACCGATATATTTCATTGTCTCGTTAAAAATGATCATCGATCGCTCTTGGCGTGTAGCACGTGCTTTCATGTTTCTGGAAAGTGTCGAATACTTCGTATCTTCGGATTTCAAAAATGAACACCTCATATAAAGTGCAGAGTCTAGTAGAACAGGTTTTCTTATAATACATTAAATCAATTTTAAGCGACCTTCCTCAATTCCTCGATTTAATTTCTAGAATCTTGTCGCATCGAGACACAAGTACGACTCCTTCGGCCGCGTTAAATTGTCCACGACAAGTTTAATAATCGCGTGACAGAGTCCCAAATTTCGAGCGAGTTCCATCGCGAAATCGCGCGATGAAACTATTCGACGAGCTGATGCGTTCCGAAACTGCACGGGGAACACACCCTGACCATAGACGTCGCCTTTGAATATACGCGGCCTGCTTTCGAACTTATTGCCCGGCTCCGAATTGGCAACGGCCATTAACACCGGAAGGATTCCACGGTATTACCCGTGTTTATCCAGCCAATTTATAGCGCGATATCAAGAACGCTAAACACCCGGTAAAGCAGCTCGAATTACTCCTGGTAATGAAAGAGAAACACGGGAACAGGGCTGGGATTTTGAGCATCGAGAAATTGCCACTGGACTACGGCCACCAGCAGGGAAACTTGGGATTTCGAAGCCGGAAGTCTGCGGAACATCCAGGATTTCGACTGTTTTGGTAGAAAATCACTGGGAAAAGAAGATATAAAAAGAAAGAACTAGTATTTCTTACTAGACCCCCTGAGCGATATTACGTTTAATTCAATTAGAAGCCTGCGTTAATGAGTAACATATGGTCTGACCGCGGACACGTTGTCGCGGCGATCGATTAAAGTCGCAAGATAATTAAGAGTCGACGGGAGAGGATTTCGTCGTGGGGGTGAAGGGTTTGGGTAACGAGCACACGAGCCAAGAGTTAAAATGTCAGAGGGGTGAGGCACGTGCGTACGTCGATAACCCTAATAAACTCGTTATTGCATTACTGCTTTCCGTCCGTCAGAGGAAACCCTCTCCTCCTCTAATAGAGACCACAGACGAAGGGAATCGAACGGTCGTGGTCAACGAGATAAACTAGTTTATTTCAACGATCACGACACCCTAGCGTCCACTGCTTGTTTAATGACGCCATTCGGTGGCGGACTTCTGATACGAACCCTTCGTTCCATCGAAATTTTCCCTCACCCTTCGCGAGGGTTAATTGTGACTGGGTCAAGTGGACGTCCACTTGGCTCATAAGAGAAATTGATGTAATTAGAAAAAACACATAATTCGATACTCGTTTGCTTTGGAATGAAACCCTTAGGGGAACCGAAAAGTTGTTCGATTCCCTTTTTAAAAATAGTCCTTCGATTTTTCATCGAAACACTTTTCGGTCTCCCTAATAAAAATAAATTAAAACACGCGAATCTTGTATATCTATCAATGAAGATTATCGATAAGAACAAAGATCCCGAGGGATGTGCCTCGCGCCCATCGCTACTTTCTCGTCGAAGGCTGTCGAACTCTGAGCATCCAAGCCGTCGGCCAAGGCAGAAGGGGAAAAGTTCCCCTCGACAGGGCAAGTGGCGGGAGGTCGTTCAAGTCGATTCTTTCGTTGACTCCATCACACGTTTGTAGGAGTAAGCGATCGACGAGATGAACTATAGTCGGAGCGAAGAAGAAATCAAACAGGGAACGACGTTCCACCTGTCGTCGGAACGCCAGACAGTGGCGCAACCGCAAGTCTCTTGGATTATCTTCCAAATATCTGGGAAGATTTAATAAAGTTTAACGAAGTTACACTTTTAAACCGCGGCACTCTACGCACCCACTTCTTTTCAAATAGAATATTTTTTCGTTCGATTACTTGATAAAAACGAAATACTTTGCGACCTTCGCAACGTAGGAAAATACATGAGCCGATCGATGGGAATGGTTCCGCCCACATATATCGTCAGTATATTTGTACACACGTGTGGGGCTGGTTCTCGAGGTTTCCTCGAGGATGTACGGGACCCTTCGGTACTTTCGAAGAGATTCCCAATTTTACCTATAACCTCACGTACCATTTGAAGCGTATCCATGGGACCACGGGAAGATAAGAATGCTTCTGTGCAGCATCGACTTTCGTGGTTTCAAATGGCTCTGTTGAGTTGGAGGGTGTTCGAGAACGAGGAGGAAACGAACCCTCGCAGGATGGCTGAATTTATCGTTCTCGGTAAAGGTTGATTTAAAGGGTTACACCTGACGGAAACGAAAGAGAGATTTTCGCCAACCTTTTGAATAAAAATTCCGGTAGACGATTTCACGTGAAAATTTGTTCGCGTACGTAACCGTTCGTGGCTGAGAAGAAAGAAAAGTAAAAGTGACAACAATGAGCTACTCGCTACCTGTTTCAGACGCGTTGTCTTCCTATACGATCTCTTTATTATGTCACACAATAATGCTTTATATTCCACGAGTGTAATGTCCGGTTTCATTTTCACGCTCCTTACGTTACAACGAAACGCGATACGCGAGGGGGCACCTGGTTGCTTGCAGCATGACATCCGCGTGCAGGTATGCACGTGGGGAAACACGAGAATCCAACAGGCATTCGTCGAGTGTCGAAACGCGCGCGACAAATCGTCTGGACGTTGTTCATCTTCGATACAATAAGACTCGAGATTCAAAAGAGTATTTCCTTAAAATATTAGACCCCTAGAAGAATCCTAGTCGTCTCGCGCTTGTCCTATAAAATTACCCTTTGTTTTGTATTCGAATCCATCCACCTGTGCTCCATCCACTCTTGCTCTTGCGTTTTTATTTGATCTAACCGCACCTTATTTGTCGAACTTTCTAAACGAGGCGGTAATTTGAATTATTCCACGTTACGGTTGATTTAAGACCGTAGGGAACAGTCTGCAAAGTTTAGATTAAAGGCGCAAATGAAATCCGAAGTCACGCTCCCTGTTCCTTTATTTATACTTCGTTAATTTCTTACTTGCAGGCATCGTCGTTGCTTCCGTTTATCATCGTCGACTTCGTAAACGCGGAACCGCCTCGAATCGATCTGATAAAGTCGAGGCCGGATAGCCAGAGTAAGAAAATCGACGGGAACGGATGTGCTTTTATCGTTTCTCGAGTAACGTTATTAAGACCTCCGACCAACGTAATCTCCGGTTAAACAACCCCAACGTAGGGGCGCGGGGGAGGGTGAGGATGGCAAACAATGCGATCCTACATCGAATTAAACTCGCGATAACTCCACGGAATGAATGGACCTACGTATTAGTAGGTGTTTGAAAAGTGAAACGTTGCGACTTGCAAGCTCCAAACGAAGACGAAGACGGGTCCCGTCGTATTCAGGAGTGTCTCTTAAAGACGGACTTATTACGAGCCTTTCTACTCGGGGGACAATGATTTCAGAAATTTCTTTCAATCCCTTCTTATCACGGCCGTTGAACGAGCTAAATGCCAAGGGAGCGGGGAGCGACTTGTATAATATCTTTTCAAACGAAAGGGAACGTTTCTCGACAATATTGCTTCCGATGCGGCATATAAACTGTCGCAACCCGGTGGCACTTGTTCCTCGCGGATGAATTCAAGTGCAAAATAATTACGGTGCGCTGAATGCATCCCGAGGATGACGGGGAGGATGGTCCTTTCCTCTGGATGCATTTCTTTGGGAAGGTACGGGTGAAAGTTGCGAAAGAATCGGAAACGCAGCGGAAATGTTGGTCGTAGAAATGACTTCTGGGTGTTTTCGATGTAAATTCGCCATTTCTTTATCAATTCTAAGGCTATTTACCATTTATCTGTAAAGAAAAACCAATCGACTTCGAGTCAAAGAATTATCAAGACGAGCTTCGTAATCATCGAACGTGTGCGTCGTAAATTTCCAAGTAGCGACCAGGTGATTCGTTTTGTAGCCTAGTAAATATTTCCAGAGGATCGCGCGGCGAAATAAATCGCGAGGAAATGCGTATTGATTAGAAAAACAAGCGTCGTTCGTCCATTTAAAGGCGAGGATCTCGGCAAAAGGTCTACAAATCCCTGATAGGAGCGAGCGGAACAGCGAGGGATAAGAGAATCAGCGAAAGTAATGGAAGCCTGCCACTAAATCTGCAGGGGAGGTCTGGAACTTCCGGGTGGAAATTTAAAGTATCCGTCGTTGTAGGGGACTAGGCGGTCGAACGAAGGGTTGTTTCGATTAATTCTCGATGAAGGCTGAGATCGATCCTTCCTATTCGTGCCTTTCGTAACGACTGGTCGACTTTAACGGTGGTCAAGGTTTCCAGGGTCTGTTTCTGACATCCGTATCGATTATCGCCACCTGAACGAACGTTTCCCTCGGCAGGGACACGCGTGTTATCTCCGAGCGGGTTTATTTCCGTTTCCTGCTCGCACTGGATGGAAATAAATTTTCATTTTTAGCCAACTCCGTCTCTGACCTCGCGCTCCGCTTTTTTCCTTTGACCGATACGACGCAATGGCGCAAGCAACGCGGAGTTCTCGGGATTGGAAGTCCTTCTCTCCTAATTTATAAATTAATTTGAGATTGTTTTACAAATCAGACGTCGATAAGAACGACGAGAAGAAGCGTAAACGCGAACCCGTTGGCTCCGTTTCAACGAACCACTCGATCGTACGTCGTAAACGGTGTCGGATCTTTCGACGGCTCCCCCGCAATTTATTTACGGGTCGGATGAAGCAATTTTCGAGCAACGCTCTTCTGAAATTGCTGGTTCGTCAAACGACTCGAGAGTTTCGGTGAACGCATGCTCGCGCACGGCTCCCTTGGCACGTATTTTATATGCCGCATTGTAGGACAATGTGATGGTAACGAGATCTTTGGATGTAGGAATAAATTTCATGTTAGGAGATTGTAAGGAATTTTATAAGGAAGAGAAATTGTCCTTTGCATACCTTTTTTATGTAAATCGGAATTTCGAGAGTTTTTCCCGTAAATATGATACAATTTTTTCCAAGTCCACGCGAAAATCGATGACTCGATAAAACGGAACGAAATCACAGGCAACCGAATAAACCAGGGAGGGGGGGGGGGCACGTTCGAGACCCACTTGAACGCAAACAACCGTCGATTTTTCGGTCGTTCGACGGGGGTCTCCGCGGGGCTCGCGCAGCAAATGAAACGTAGGAACAGAGAGCCAATTTATCGTCGACGAAACTTTGTCGATATCGTATCCACTTATGCAGATACAAAGGGAACGAGAAAACCCGACATGTATTCATCTTACGACAGCCAATGAAACAACCAAAGAGGGGTTGGAACAGTCGACGGAGGGGGAGGATTGGTAACTGACAGCCAGTGACGGGGCGCATTCAATTCTTCCTCTCGCAAGAATCACTTCGAACTTAACCCGCTGGAATCGTTTGACGAGCTGAACTCGTAGCCAAGAAATAATACCAGAACCGTAGCTCGCTGCACAATAGCCGGTGTAAGTGTGCACGATACCAACGGAGATGTTTTGCTGGTCCCATTGAGACAGTTCCTGTATAATATCGACGCGAAACGGTAACACGGTCTCTTACCGCTACCACAGAGGGTACGTGACCGCGCGAAAGTGTTTTTTTTTTTCTTGAATAAGACGCACTAGAAGATGGCAACGGTTTAAAAAAAAAAAAAAAAAAAGTTCATGAAAATCACCTATTTTTAAAGCTGTTACACCGGAATCCCCCCCCTTAAACGGTTTCCGAGTGTGAATGCGAGCCCTCTGGCCCATCCCTTTCACCGTGAAAAATTTCTATTTATTCGTGCAGACTGAAAACATGACGCGGAGCGGTGGAAAAAAAGGCTGCATCGAAACCAGCGCGCGTCTCTGTGCCATTCATCCGATGAAACAGCCGAGGAGACGAAAGGACTCTGTTTACTGGGTTTATCATTTATTCAATGGGCCTGGGCGAGATCGCGAGACTCGTTCGTTTCTTTGCCTAAAATCGATCCTCGGTAAACGCCGCCGGTGAACGTCTACAACGACCGTTTAACGAGGTACGCGTTCTTTTTCGGTAACGCACACAAATACGGTATTCTCCCTTATCTATTCTCTCTTTTCCCTATTTTTGAATCCAGCGAAAAATCGCGGGGACAAAGGATCCTCCCATTTGTAACGTTTCGTAATCGAATACGTGGCAATTACGAAGACCCGTGGAAATTTTTGGCCTGTTCCATCGAAAATATCTCGTTCGATCGGGAGTACTGTGTAAGCAAACGCTCGCCAGCGTGCTGCTTTATCGAATAACGTGAAAGTGGGACCCGTCTAATAAAATATTCCCGGACACATCGGATTTTTCGTACAGCGGAATTATTTCTCGATAAAACGCGCGAACGGTGTCCACTCGCCGGGCGCATTCCAATGGAAAAAGCGCGGACCCCTCGCGTGTCAAATATTTTTCGGATTCAACGCACGTCAGCACTCCTATGCTGCGTGGGAGAGAAGAGCGAAGGGGGACCCTTTTACCTATGGGAAATTGCGACATCTCGTTCTGCGATATTTCTTTTCGACTCGGAATCAAGCAGATAACATTCCGTAACATCGTCACCGGTGTGATTCGGTGTTCCACGAATTTATAGCAATTTTGTATTCATTTTAACTCCAACTCTTACTCTTGGGTATGACTCGATAAATACATTTTAATTCGCAACTCTTATTATTAAAATGAAATGGTGGCTATCGTCTGGCTGCTAGGGGTAGCTGTGTATCAGACTAGGGTGCGCACGTATCACGACTGCACGGAATACGCTGTATCCGAACCTGGAGAATGGATGGAGGGCGCCGCGTCGCGAGCTTAATGATGTACCGACCAGCGAGACAAGGGTTGGGGGTGTGGGAGCGAGTGGAGGAAAACGTGGCGGGAAATGAGAGCCAGGCAGCCGTTGATATGCATTATGGAACGCTGTATCGTTATTGTTTCCCATTCGTTTTACCGTTCCTGAGTTTTCCCGACCTCGACCCGCCCCCGTCTCGCCCCTCGACGACTCAAAAGCGACTATCCTCGCAGGCGTGATTGCGCGGCATCGCGTCGCGGATGTTTGGGTGGAAAACCTTACGAAGAATCGCGGTTCTCGAGGAATCGACGTCGAAACAGCCGTCGAACCTTTCGGCGTTCGCATTCGACTCGATTAACGCTACGTTTACGGAAATTTCTGATTTTACTCTTATCGAAGTAACGAATAACGCTAGTCGAGGAACGGTCGCGGAACGGAAGGTTTTATTACGCCAGGAATTTGATATCTCGCGCGTTCCATCGCGGAACGTAACATTTTTCCTCGAATCTCGGGGCCAGCGAATCCTCTTGTAAAAAATTCGGCATACGTTCGGGAGGAAACGTTTCAGCGAATCCACGACGCCGAGATACGCGTCTGAGGTTGACCGGGAATGCAAGCGGAATCGAAAGTGCTTCGTTACGCTCGCGCCATGGTGCATCCTCGAAATCGGGGCTACGTTTTATTGCGTAAGGGATGCTCGCGGTGTCGCGTTCTTTTTTTCGCTTCGAGATGAAATCTGCTACCCAGACTCCGATAGACGGAAAGGAACTGTTTTCCCGAATAAAGTGTGTAAAAAATAAATTGGGAACGAAAGCATAATTCATGGAACAAACCTCCGCTAAAAACCAACCTAGTTGAACAGAACTAAACATTCCAGTGATAAAAATACGAAATTACTTGCAACTAGCGTGCGTTATCGGTCGAGTATAAAGAGCGTACACGTACCCAGATACATCGCGCGAAAAGCACGTTCCCTATTCACGGGAGCGCGAGCGTAAATACCAACGACGTCTTGCCGAGGTTCGTCGTTCCGTATGGCAGAGAATGCAGCGGCCGGCGAACGGGCGTCTAGCGACATTTAAAAATAGGAAGAATGACCTAAGCTGCTTGGGGCAGCTTACGCGTGCAGACAGTGTGCACGGCTATAAATGTGGTGGAAAGGAACTCCGTCGCATACGCGTCCCTGGATACCGGCTATGTACACATAGGAGACACCCTTCCGACTCCCTGAGGACATGTTAACTTCGCACGTGATATTCCCAGCCTACCGTCTTTACGACGAGAGCTCTCAGGCTGCCTTCGGTTCCATGGACCGCGCTAGCAACCTCTTCAAATCCACCTCTGTGCGTGTCTGTTGGTGTGCGCAAACGTCTGTGTACGTGTCCGTGTATTTACCTGCGATGGTGTTATATCCGTGTCCATGTTCCTTCTCTACGTGTTCAGGGGAAGGTATGCTTGTTTACGTGTATGCGAGTGCATCAGGGTGAGTTTGTATGCGCGTCCCCTTGCTCTTCTTTCGTTTCCCCTTTCTTCCGCTATCCATGCTACTCAAATCACGAAATCTCTGCCCCCTACCTCTCCTGATCCTGTCGTCTTGGTAGCGAGTTTTGAGCTCGAGGGATTAAAGCTTCAACGATGGCACACGAGCGAAATCGAACGATCGATGCGAGGGTGTAGCTGTAATTACGTGTTTTTTTTTTTTTTTTTTTTTTTACATGGAAAGAGTGGCTTGTACGAGTCTTTCCTCCTTTGCATTTGTTTAATTCTTGCTTCGCGCTACTACCCTATTCCTAACCCTCTGACATCTCCGTTAGGGGTGCCATTGGTATATCCAGGCACTGGCAACACGTTAATTAATTCGGTCACAGGTTTTCTTTTCCCCGTCGCCCCTCGATCTCAAAGTGCTGACTCTTCGTGGAAAATACAATTTTCCACCGAAACCAAAGTGCCGCGAAACGAGCTGCACTTGCAAGATTCTTGTATACAGAGCAGCATTTGCGCAACCTTCTAAAACGTTCGACCTTTGTCTAAATCGCAACCTCGAGCTGTCGGGGTTCCCGAGAATATGTATAGCCGTTCCTGTCCGCGTACGCTTGCTGAAATTCTTCACCTTGGCGAGGTCGGGCGAAAAAAAAAAATGTTCAAACATCGTTCTCAACGCGGATGAGTTTCGATTCGCCTGAAAGGATTACTTTCTTCCACGTTTCTTCGGTCCAATCAGCATGCTCTCGATCCGTCTGTAACCGAACTTTCCTCATTTTCTTTGTTAGAAGGAGCTTTTTCGCGAGCCTTCTGGCGTTCAATCTCGCTCGAACGAGCTTCTTTCTTACGGTTCGACGAGATACCACACATCCGAAGATCCCTCCTCGAGGTCCAATTTCGTAAACAAATTCGCTTCGGCGAAGCATTTTTTTTTTTCAGGCGTTCCCATTTCGTTTCGATCGAGTTTCTCGCGTTTTTTTTTTTTTTTTTAATCTAGCTCGAAGCATCGTTCGAATCCCACGTTTCCTGCGATCTTTTGCAACCAGCGATACTTGTTTCGCGAGGCGTCGGTTCAACGCCATCGAGCATTTTGCGTTACCCAACTCCCTGACATTTTACTAGCTAGTCACACACGATGCCGCATTCAAATGTAAATTTGACCAAGTTGGTGCAACGCTACGGGCCCGTTACGTCGCTCGACAATGGGCATTAAATACCGTGGCAACAATCACCGAATAATATCGTCTCGGTGCTAATATTAGCCAAGATGGAAACGACAACACGTTAAATTTATTATTCAAATCTATTCCATACTCGGATTTTCGCTCTGGCACAGACGAATCCTGAATAGAAGCCACGCGTGGAAACGGAGATTATTAAAATTCCCTCGGACTTAAAACGAATAAAAAACAAAAAAAAAAAAAAAAAAAGTACATGGTGGTCCGGGAGGTCCAGCGAACGTATTCACGTCTCGACGTGGTCTAAAAATCGCGCTCCGAGATGTATCGAATAAAAGTAACCTTGTTTGACCGCGAATTATACAATTTCCCATGGAAATGAAATTTTCCCGAAACGAGGTCTATTTATATTTGACTCGAGAGCCTTGAAAAATGAATGCGAATTTTCTCCCTTCTTTGGATCTTAATTAAGAAGAGTATAACGAACAAACCGGATATAACGCAAAAGCGGAAAAAAGAATAATGTGCATTGTCGGGCGTTATAACAATGAAAAATTCATCGCGGCCCGTTTTATCTCTCTCGAACGGAGGATCAGGAGTTAGTCGTTCCCCATTCAATGTTATTCGAAATAGAGAAGCGAACGAGCAAAAGGACTAAAACGTCGCGGGGCGGACATTTTTCATTCGTCGAAACAATCGGTCCGATACCGAGCCAGTTTCTCAACGGGTCGTCGACGTTCGTGTCGAAAGCGCTAATTGTTAATCCACGCGACCCAGCTTCGTTTCGTGGAAACACCAGGCAAATAAATAAAAGGAAATTATTTGACTTCGTTTGTGAATAATACTTAAACTCCGAACGTGCGTTCTACCGAATTCGTTGACACAAAGATACCTTGTTGAACGTGAGTATACTTCTTCGTCGTTTTTTTTCTAAGGTTCCAGATTCGATACGGCGGAACAGTGTTTGTCAAAATTCAGGTTTCAGTCGGAGAAACACTGTGTGATGATATTTCTTCGTTGTGGAAAATGCGACAAGGTCTGCGGTTCAAACTGCGGACCAAAGGGAATAGGAACGCAATAGGTACACCTATAACGCGAGGTTCGCGAACTGCCGGGAAGTCGTTTCGCTGTTGTATTCCCTGAACCATATCATTATAGCTGTGTCGTAGACATCGTTTGCTCGTGTGGCGAGAGATTCGGGTAGGTAACTTATGCGCGATTTTATACGATCCACGGCCCGATGGGAGTCGTTTTCGTTCGAGCAACGGCCACGCGACAGCTCGTTCAAAGATTGAATAGAAACTTCTTTTCTTCTGCTTCTTTGTTCGCTTCTTTTCCCAGCATTATGTAATCTTCTCGACTGGAAGAATAAATTTCGCCCGAGAATCGGCTCGATCTCCAAGTTTTTCAATCGAAAACGAAACTTCTCCTTATTTTGAAACAAGGTGACGAGTGCGATCAGACATCCCCTCGTATCTAATTATCGAGCTGGTAACGAGCACGATGGCCTCGTTAAGCCTGCGGCCGACGCGATACGGCTCGAAACCAGGATCTGTTCAAGCGGCACGGAAACTAAGCCAACGCTGCATCGGAATATCGGCAGTTTAGCGCCGCGCCTCGTAAAGTGGACTAAATTAACGAACCTAATTTTCGCGTAATTAATAAACGCGTTGACCATCGTTGGCCGCGTTCTGTACGGGAACGCGCGTTATCGGGTCACCCGCATTCGTACCACGGATTTTCTAACGAAAATGGAAGCAGTGTTTGGAGGATTTTCTCTGAATTTTCTCTTCCATCGATGTTTGACGAAACTCACCCCAACTTGCTCGAAAGGGGTGGTAGCTGTCGAGAAAAATGCGGACGAGCCCCGAACGCGACCAAGAATACGCATAAATAGCATGGAGACCAATCAGAAGTTGTAACTCGACTGGAGAAGAACCGAATCGTATGGAAAGAAAATCGAATCACGTCCCACGCGAAGTTACGTTCGCTTAAACGAGCCAGAGCGTCGAATAATGAGGCACGCGTTGCTACAAGTTCAAAGCGATAAGTTTTCGCGAATTCTAGAACCGAAGTGACGCGTACATCCAGGAACGTATAAAGGAAACTGCATTTTCTGGAATTTCTTTTCACCGCGTTGGGAAACATAGTGGAGAGCCGTGTTGCCCTCGCGATTTTATATCCTGGCCAGGGAGGGGCGGGGGGGGGGGGGGGGCGGAGGCGGAAGTTAAAAGCACGTAGAGTTTAATGACTTGATCCGTGGCCAGATGGGATACTTGGGTCGATCCGTGGTCGCTAAATCCGTCATACCGTCGACCCTGAAATAAAAAGAGTCCACTGTATTTTACGACGTGTGCCTTCGCCGAGGAAATTGCGAGCTGACGGCCAGGAGCCTCGAACGACCGCCGATTGAATCCCCATTGTCTGTTTCAGCCGTGGTATTAGACAAAGGTAGCTGGCGAGGAATCGGTTTTATCGTCTTTGCGTGGAATCTGGCCTTAGCGTTGAGTACCGAGTGTCTCGGGATCGTATACGAAGACTCGAGGGTAGAAGCCTTGGACGCGTGATATTTTACAAATTTTTATTAGTATATAAATTGTTTTCGAAGATCTCAATGGGGGCGTAGGCACCGTGCCCCGAAAAAAGAAACACGAAAATTCTAGCCTGCGAGCCAGTTTACGCTCCAGCACCCCCTAGCATCCCCTAAATCTATTCGTGGAAGGGCCGCCACGGATTTCGTTAGGAGCGTGTCGGCCCGTAGCGCCGAGTGGCCCGTAAATAGACAGTATAAGGGAGAAAAAAGTTGCGGTAATTCAACTTGCTGAGAGAGAAACGACGCGTCTGGCGAGGGAGTTGGTAGTCGGACGTAAGACGAGCTACCAGCGAGAAAAGAAACCCCCGACGACGAAGAGGAGAAAAAAAGCCGAGTTTATTACTCTTTCGCCAAGTTTTACGTCCTTTAATCTGCGCGACACGCACACATCGCTTTCGGCTGGAATTGTTTCACGCGAATGTCGCGAATTTTACGGGGCGGGAGAGGTTCGAAGGAGGAATCGAACCCTTGCCCGAAACTTCGAGTCGCGAGAACCCCGAAACGCATGGATTAACGCGTCGACGGGATTGGGGTTCGGAAGTCGGAGAAACGTGGTGGCGGCGGGATTGCTTCCGAAAGTAATTTTGCGTCCGAGAATTTTATGAGGAATTTTGACGAGGGTTCGAACTGATCGACTGTCTCGCCTCGCTTCTCGCTCCCCTGGCAATTCTAATTACATAAGGTGCATCTGCCTCCGTAAAGTTTTCATCAAATAAATTAATAATAATTAATAATAAACCGTGCACTTCCACCGTATTTAAGGTCACGCAATTTTTCGCGGCGTCAAGTAACGTTAATTCAACGAGACTAAACGTGAAGTTACAGTATGAAACGGGATGAGGGACACGAATTACGAAAAACGATACGCTTTCCCGCGTATACTCTGGTTAAAGTGTTCCTCGTTAGACGTAAAAAGGGACTGGTCTGCTAATTGCTATATACAAGGTGACTCTGGGAGGAGATAGGAACCCTAGAGCTAATTGCAAGTGAAAAATATACTTTCTTGGCTCTAACTCGAGCTCGATTCAGAGAACGAACACGAAGCAATGTATTACCAATTATGATAATTAACGATATCCACAATTTTTGACCGATTTCAAGTTCCAAGCTTCGAGGTTGCAAAGTGCGAAACGAAACGAGGTATGAATTCTTGATTCGTCACGTTTCGAAGAAAAATCACGTTCCTGTTAATTCGCGGAAAACTGGCTCGTGCATCGGCGCCATAAGCTTTCCGAGCGAGGGGTCGCGCGACACGCGAACGGTTTCATTAAGCGCGCGAGCCAGAAAATGATAATAATTGCACGTGGTAAGGGTGGGGGTCACGCGATCTACGATTCATCGCTAGCTTGATAAAGAAAAGGATTACACAATAGGCGAACGTGCGATCAAGTGTTGTACCAGTGGCAGATGAACCCTTGACGAGACCCCAGGCAATAATATTCTTCGAGTGATCGTGAAAAGAAATTCAAATCACAAAGTAAAATCAATGTCAGCGGGTGGTGGTCGAATGACAAGGTGAGTTCATCGACCAGTTGGCAGCATTTTTGAGTCGCGTTGACGCGGGTTGCTTGCAGGGATGGCAGGGGTAGACTCTTGCGCGTTGTTCGTGCCTAAGCATCATCGCGGCGCTAAGGGAGGGAGGTGCGCCGCCTCTGTGCCGGAGGTTACTTAATTTCGGTCGCGACTCATAGAAGGCTCGGTGATCCAATTATCGTGGTGCACCGCGAACGTGAAGTATGGATGACGCCGAGGTTCTAACCCTTCACCCTAGTCGTTGTCGAAGGGTGGAAAACCGTCGGTATCTAGAGCGGTAACGATCCTCGAAAGCGAAACGGATGGTGTCTCTCATAGATACCTACGCAAAAATCAATCGTCTATATTCGACAAAGCGATATTTTAAACAAACGTTCGCGGAATAACGTAGCACGGAATTAATATCTAGAAGAATTATAATTTTCCCCCTGTTCCAACCTCGACTTTCGCTTTCGCTTTGGCTCGAGCAACGCTCCCGTTGTCGAACGAATTCCACGCTCTGAAGAATTGAAAAATAAAAAGTCGGAACTTTTAATTGCGAGCCGTGTCCGGTTGTTAGCGACGGAAAAAGTCATTCGTTGTCTTTCGCGAGGCCGCACAAGCGTCGCGAACTAAAGTTGTTTCAATAACTGCAACTCGACGTGGGGCGGGCGTACTTTTGGCACGATCGAGCCCACGAGCTAAGGGGAGATGGCGAATTCGTACATATTCATGGCAGCCATTTCGAATAGAATATCTACGCGGCACGCATAATATTCGTGACTGGCGTATGAACATTGGACGCGAACCAACACGCCGCGCCGTGCCGTTTCGGCTCGGATATGTACAATTTAAACGAACTCGGTTTACCTTTAACGCGCGTTCTTTGTTTGGTTAGGACGACGATGCCTCGCGATAATGAAATATTAACTTGAATACGAAAAATCGTCTCGTTAAGATCGAGCAATGTTTCTCGAAAGTGAACGAATGTTGTAGTGGATGTGCCTGGTGGTTGTCTTGGGTTTCTGAACCGTCGGCGTCGTTTGTTCACCAGTCTAGTCACACCGTGGAGAAACCAGAGTCGGAAAGTAGTTAGTACGGGGTTGGGGAAAAAGAAATAGTTTTCCACGCTACGCCACTGGACGGAATATTGATCGACGGGGTGCAAAGAGACTCTTACACTCGACGCCAGTCGCGAGCCAACCCTTACGTAGGCATTCGCACGTTCGCGAGAACCTCCCGCGATGGAATCGCTATGGAACATTAATTTCCCTTCGATATTTCACCTACGTACGAGTACTGTCGATCTCGACTGGCTGGACTATAGGAGCGAATATATTATAACTAGCAGACGGACGACGACGACGATATCAGAGCAACCTCTGTAGTCAGAAAATTACTCTATTCGATCATTAAAGAAATTTAAACGATTATTTCACTCTTGTACTACTCTATTAAATTAATAAAGAAACTTACGGAATTATTTTACCGTCTCTTTATTTTTTCCTTTTATATTCCACTGAAACCAATTCGTTACAAAATAATTTTACTAAATGGTTTAGTGTTAAATCCCCTCAGTTTGCAAAAAATCGTCCGAGATGATTCTTTTCTTTTTCGTTGACACTACTCGCGTCGCGGGTGTTGCCATCGTTAAACGCAACTTCGTTTCGAAGAAATGAATTCTTTTTTAGGAAAATCCACTTCTCGCCGCGTCGAGATTCGCGCGACTCGGGTTTGCCAGGGGCTGGTATTAATTTTTTCAATTAAAAATGCCAGGCGCGCGGTCGGCCGGAGATTCTAACAGGGTGTTTCGTCCAGATTTTCGCGGCGTTCTCGACGTACTAACTTTCAGCGTCGATAAACATACATTTCCAACAGGCGCGTTTCCATTTTCGGAGATTGAGTGTTTGTTTTACATGGGAGATGTTGGATTTTTTTTTCTTTTTTTTTTTTTTTTTTCTTTGGTGTTAGCTAGCCTCGAACACTCAATCTCTGCCATCGTGAAAAGAAAATTCTCCAACATCGAGGAGAACACGTTAAGAAGATAAACAGCAGAGATTCTCTATCCGCCAGCAATTGAAAAGGGATTAAATGGTTCAGGATATTCATAGCAATGAAACGTTCAGGCTGATAGAGGGTGGCTCGAAAGGGGAATGCAATTATGAACTTTATTTTATGCATTGCCTGGATAACTGTGCTTCGCAATTAACCCTTTGCGTTCTAGGAATAATCAGAATAAAAAGTTTCCCGTGGGCTACGGGATAACCGTCGACGCGGACGTTTCATACGGAAACTTTCTGCCGCGGAATTACGTATTATTAGCAAACACGGGAAGCCCTTGCGATCGCGCTTTGTTACGGAAATCAAAGCTTGATTGCGCGCTTCGTGCAACTCCGGTATCTGTTAAGGAACGAAAATATTCCGCCCTTTGACTCTGTATTCCGACACGACGCGACCGTAATTGGTACATTTCCACTAACAGAGTATCAACTCCATCCCCGCAGTGATTCGTCATTTATTCTTTTGTATCGTCGACATCTTTCGTCCCGTGGAAACAGGGAAACGGGTTCTCGTTGTACCAGTGCTTCAAGATTTTTAATCCATACCCACGTATTAGGTGTGAACATTAATTCTGTGCCTTTCTAAAGTAAACTTACCATTTATTTATAAACGATACACAAAGATTTATCCAACATTTTCTCGTAAATAAACAACGAGTTTATCATGGAAAGCCACATAACGAATTCTCAGCCCTAATTAATCATAATTGGCTAGCTTAAAAATCCCAATCCACATCCACTAAAAATGCCTAACTTTGCGATCTCGACAGATAAATACTCGGTACATCTATTTTTCTTCAGGAAACGTCACGTTTCGCGTCGAGGGCTTCCTCTGGAAGCGTGTCGTGTTATCAAAATGCGTTAAGTGAATCCCCAGTGGAGACCTAGTCGCGTTCCTGGTGGTAAAAAAAGAGGGGAAAAGCAGAGAAAAAAAAAGAGGAAGCGCGTTTGCTCGCGAGAAAGAGAAATTGCAGAACCATCCGTCGCGCGGGAAAGCAATCTGCTTTTACGCCATGGGGATACAGCCACCCTCTCGCAGACGTCTCTGTACGCACCTGTCTTTGGCATCGCGCGCATACCGTATGCATCTCGCGAGACACCCTGGTTCGATTCCACTCCACGCCAGCTTGAAATTTCGCGACGATTCCGCGTTAACTCGCGAATTATTTCCACCCCCGTCCCTTGCTTCGCGCGAAATCGAGACCTCGAGGCCCCCGTCTGGATTTTTTCGCCATCCACAGGGACTTGTATGGTGGGTGTACCTCGCGTGGCGCTGGTGCAACGTGAAAGTGTCATAGCACGAAAACACTCGAGAATTTTCGTCGTTTTCTTATTGTAATTAACGCTAAACCTACCATCTACACATTACCATATTCGAACTTTGGTACACGCATGTCACATGCGATACGTGTATTACATAAAATTGTTTCACTCATTATAATTCATTTAATTTCACTCTTTTCGGTAGTAGTTATTGAAACAAGTGGCCTCTGCCTCTTCCTCCTCCGAGATCAAGTTTCTCTCGCGAGACGTTTGAAATTTCAATACCTTGAAATCAAACTCCCCAACAAGTATTTCCCCACGAAAAAAGAAACAAGTCGTCCAGCCTTCCAGGGCTCGTCACAAAAGCAGCAATTTCCAACGCAAACTATCCAACCAGTCGACGTAAACCGATCGCTTTATCATTGCAACTTGTTGCGAGCGGCCGACGGTGAGCAGCAAGAAAATCAACCGTTCCTCGAAGCCAAGCGGAGTTCTCGAATCGTACTTGGCTACTACTCTTGGCTACCAGTTTACAAAGTGGCGTCGTCGACGGAAAGTTCCGTCGAAGGAGGCGAAACGCGAACGTTCCGTACCCTTAGATCTCGGGTAAACGAGTGAACTTCCTCTCGAAGTCGTCATTGCAAAGAATCGACAAAAGCCGAACCGATCGAGCGCGTTTCCCTAATCTCGTCGATCCCTTCCACCCCCAACAACGACGACGGCGAACTTCCGAGCTGTCTACGCGCATCCAAATTTGTTATCTTTGCTCAATTTCAGCCATGTACTGTGCGGGGATGAGAAGTTGGTTAGCGGATCTGTTTGGTAGCAATCTCCTAGATTACACCACAGAATTCTGTAATATAGTATTAGATTATAATGTAGAGTAGATTGTCATCTAGAGTCTGTATTGTAATCTTCAAACTCCTCTTGAAATTCTGTAAATAATTCTCGATGGCTTTACCATGCGTGTGTCAGGAAGATGTAAAAGGGTTGTCGATTTTTCAATGAGAATTAGTAGACCGGTCCGTTAAGAGTCGCGTCGACGATTGAAGCCCCACGGCGAGACTCCCTCGCCCTATCTCCCATTCTTCTGGCGTGCCAGCCCCGACAATGCGGCAGCTATCGACCCGCGGACGTCGGACTTTAAAGTCGGGGAACACGTCAGCGATATCCTGTCCGGCGGTCTCCTTGAACCGAGATTGTCGCGTGCGTGGGGATATGAATAGCTTGGCCGCCGACGAGACAATTTTCTCGAGCGAATAAAAATGCAACCTCCGCGCAACGACGCCCGGGGAACGTTCGATGGCGAGCGCTCGTCTTCCGGTCTGTGACTTCCGTTGATCGCTTTCGAGTGCCGACGTGGGACGCTTTCCACGTTTTATCGCGCAGAAACCACGTACATCGCATTGAAACACAGGCTAACGCAACGGACGGCTACGTCACACGTTATGACGCAACGAGAGACAACGAAACATTGGATAAAACGACGTGGATGAGCATGACACAAAGCACAGTGGGTCGTAGAAGACCATGATACGGGAAGATACAGTGTAAAACAACGAAACACAGCCAAACATAAGACAGACTCCGTCCTTTCTTGACACCGTCTAAGCTTCTTCATCTCTTTAGCTTCTTCTCGTTATCCGCTGGGAATCGGAACGTCGAAAACTCGTGGCCCTTGGAAAATTTCGGTGATCCGTTTAACTTGAGTCGACCCATACGAGGAACGATACCCCAGCCGCGTACTGTTCGTCGGAGACAACGTTCGCCGTCCAGATTGCTGGGCTTCGGGAAAGCCCCGCGACTGCTTTCCAACCGGTGCCGTCGTCGCTGTGCAGTTCATTTGAGCGAGTTACGCGATTAGGTTACGGACCCTTGGTGGCTCCTCGTTTAATCTGACGAATGAAACGGTACGTAGGACGTCGATCCCGCAGCGGAGCTCAGTTTGCGTTCCTTATTGGACAATTAGAGTCTGGTTGGACCAGGCTTGGACTGGAATTGGAAGGTTTTACGCGGGGAGCAAAAACCACGGTTCCCCGGGGGAATTCGTCGGGAAAATCGAGCGCTGTCCGAGCAGGGGGAGTGAATTGGTAGCGGTAGAGAAAAAGTCTAATCGAGTTAGAAAAGGGTTGGAAAGTACGCGTCGCGTCCTCGATTAAAGTATCCATGTCTCGAAGAGGAAGCCCATGGCGTCGTTTCCGTCTATAATTCGTAGCTGGAAAATAGCGAAATGTTTGAGTGTATATATCCATGTGGCGGCCGGGGTTACGTGACTGTTTTGCGTTATGCGTCATAACTAACCATGTCAGGTTCCGTGGGAACCTCAATCAAACCATTATCGATGCTAGCGTGATTTCACCGGCATATCTTAACTTTCCAGGCCCGGATTTAATCGATGGCCACGTGCACGCGTCTGTTGGCGTCTACAAGGGTGGACGAGGGGGGTCGAAGACGAGGGATCAAGAGGGGTAGGGTGGAAGTTCCACGGTTCGTCCTTAAAGGACGAGGACCGTCGCCAATTAGTTGGTGGAACAAGCTTGCACTGCGGATCAGGGCTGCTGGAATTCTCGGCCAACTTTTTCCCCTTTCCGGCATACGGAATCGCCGCGACACCGATTCTCGATTCAATCGGGACATCGTGAAAAAGAGTTCCTCCAACTGTCGCGACTCGGAGCTAGAGGATAGTCTGCGACTATCGATCCCTCGTTTCCAAAGTCAAAGTGGAGGGGAAGGAGACTTCCTGACGATTTCCTGAAGGGAGCTTTCGGCAGCCACGACCTTGGCAAAGAAAACCGGGGGTAATCTTTCGGGGGTGGATCGAACGGACGAGGAGTTGCGTCGATGAAAAATTGAAATTTAATGTTGCAAGATGTATAGTTATAAAAATTAAAGGGAGACCGTGATCCAGATTCAAACGGAGAGAGAGAACACGATATGAAATTCAAGGGAGACGAAACCTTTTGTTATAGATTCTAGAGAATCGTCTTGGTAACTGGTATATTCTACATTTACTAGATTTATCGTATTAATAAATGTTCGTCAAATTTTCCTGAACAATGGACGAGTGTAAAGGGAGTTGTGGGTCAAGAGCCCTCTCGTCCAATTTCTGCTCGCCAGCCACGGGATCTTTGAACCTCCGTCGAGCTAAACTTCGAGCGAAATACTTTCGTTCCTTAGATCTTATTTAGATCCCGGGAAATTTCTTTCAACCCTCGTGGAACGCCGCAAACAGACTCGCTTCTTTCGTGTTTGCCCTATTTACTCGAACGCCACAGTGCCGTTTATTCCCGTGTGATACCCCGCCCCCAACGAAATCGAAGCAAAAGAATCGATCAGCGCCAATTGGCGGCGACTTCCGCTTCCTCTCCGCGCGTCTTAATTTTCCTCGATAATTGCATCGCGCTCTCAGCGTTTCCAGCAATCGGCTCCGTCGTCCTCAGCGAGTAAATCGATCGATTTCGCTGACCAGTCTCGCGTCGGACGTTCAGATCTGTTTGCCAAGGTTCGCTTCATTAAAAATGCCCTTTGTCAGATTTGTACACGGACCGACGCTCGTATCGATCCAAACGATCCAACGAAGCAGGAGTTTTCCTCGTCGATCGTGGACACTCCGTTTGAAAGGGTTTCGGGACTATTTATTCCACTTCCGGTTGCTCTCGAATTGGGTCGTAGGGAATGTTACCTTCGAGAGAGTCGAAGGGGTTTCTGTCTCTGAGACGACTAATAACAGGTATTTGTCTTCAGCCGCCTCCTCCGTACAATTTTGTCCAACTGTACACCTACGTCTGCGTCCAATTCGTAAAGTCTCAACACTCCAACATCCATTACATCGGGGTTTACGGGTCGGATACCCTGTAGACCAACTCCCACTGGCCCAATATCATCTGCATCGTAGTCTACAAATCTGGAGTCTACTGCATCAAGCTCCATCGATCGAATATCCTCTCTATCGAGTCCCACGAGTCCTGTGTCGACTGTATCGAACTTCTCGAACCTGTGCACTTCCTATTTCGAAGTTTCCCCGTGAATAACCCACGTTTGCAGGACGATTATCATTCCGGATCTTCTACATCGAAAATAATACAAATAACTCTGTTTACAAGACCATCGCAGTGCAGAGAAAGACGAGCTGCGATGGAAATTAAATCAAGCGCCACCCTGTAATTATAAAATAACTCCAGCGCCATCGCCATAGAACGAGGAACGTCAGGAATCGATCAGTCGAAAGAAGAAAAGGGCCACGCAGGTTCCTCGAAGAGTAATTACACGATTAAACGGTTAATGAGCAACCGCGAGGTATACGCCCGGCCTTGTATACATAAATTTACATTTCGAGGGTGAAGGGGAGAGGTGGGAGGGGTCGTCGACGGCGTCGCGAGCTTCGTATGCATATTTTAGGAGCTGGAAGACCGCGGGGAAGACGTATATCAAAACGACGCCCACGCCCGTAATAACATAATCGGATGACCGTCGCGTTAAGCCCGGTGAGAACGATATAAATTATGATAAATCGCCGGCGTTTAATGACGCGTCGGAAGGCTGCGAACTGGACCCGTTCCCCGTCTACCTTCGAGCGTTTAAATCGTTCGACAACGCTAACTCGTCGGGACAGAGTGTTTTTTCAGCCGTGTTAATAGGCGTCGAGAGATGGACACGTCGGTAGATCCTGGAAGAGAACGTAATATCCATCGTGGTCTCCGTGATTATTCTGGTCCGAAACCTCCCTTTCACCCAGGAACCCAATTTTTCCATCCACCTAAGAATTTTGCCTCCTGTTCGGATGAGGAATAAAAGAGCGAGGGCGAGTTACGGGTTCGCTGGAGGATGGAGAATTTATGGACGAAACGGCGGCGGTGTACTGGTGCCAGTACCAGTTTCCGGTACGTATGGGACAAGCAAGATCGCGTGCGTTACAGGGAGCCATATCAGGTCGTTACAGGTCGCGATAAATTCGATTAAATTACGTATCGCTGCAATTGGCGAAACAAATTAGTCGACGGATGGTGAAAAGCGCCCTGAACACGTTCACTGGCCACAGTTACGGTTCTCAGGACTCCTGAAATTGATATTAAAATTTTCGTGTGCCCCCTATCGATACTCGTCCCGCAAATGAATATCGAAACCACAAAGTGAATCGAACCGAACCACCGTTTCCCAATTACGTTGTTCCTACCAGCCTCCTATATTGAATTAAGAAATCAGAAAATTAACAAACAATCGGTTCTATATTCGAAATTTGGAAGCCTTCAACTTTTAATTTCTCTATTTTTAACCCTGATTATCTACCCAAGACTCCAAGTGTTTGGTAAATGTACGTACGTAACCAAGTGTTTCTAGCTGAAACGATTTAGGAAACGGCGCAACGAGCGATAAGATCTTGGAACATTGTATCTGGCAAGTTTATCGCTCCAGCGGCAATATAAGTTTAAACGAAACAATAAAACGTTCGAATTAGATGGTCCGAGTGTCGGTAAATTATAATTTGTCCCGGAAACAATTGCCGAGGCAAGACCATCGACGACACGTCGCGCATTCTAATTTACCGACGCGTATAGAGGCGCAACTCTATTACTCTCGCCTCTCGTTACGATTAGTCACGAACAGGTTCTGCTTTAAAGCGGCGAATTTTAAATAATTCACGCGTATTATTCTTTCGCGCCGCGAATAAGGGAACCGCGACCAACGCTGTCATCGATTCAATTTTACGCTGTGCAGTCATCCGTGGATGCTGGAAACCGAGCCCAGTGACTAACGACCGTTTGTTCGAGTTGAAAAAAGTACCACCTACGATTAGCGACTAAGATTATAAGATTACAAAAAGTATTATCCATTTGTGGGTGCTAGGGTTATTCACTGATCAATTGTTAGGCTCGTGTAAATTTTCACGAGTAGTTTGGCAGTGAATGTGGTATAATAGAGTATGCTTAGCTATTAGATTTTTGATAAAATTGCAGTGTTCGAGTATCAAAGTTACTTACCACGGAGTTATCGTTGCGTTCGCTGTCGAACTGGTTTCATGGAGTCGGGGCCGCATAATTACAGCACACATCCCAGGTGGTCTTAATAAATGAATACCGTAATAAACGGCTCCGTGTCGCCAGCAAGAAGAAAAGGTAAATTTTGAAGGTTTCAAGCGCTCCTGAAAAAGGAAGAAACCTCCGATAATTGCGCAATATTATTTTTAACATGAACAGGTCGGGGCGTCGGTGCGCACAGTGGATTAACCGCGCAGTTTATGCGACCGTGGACGATTTACTGTTAAACGATCGCTATATCTTCGGACACGTAGCGATTCAGTTTTTTACCCACGCCACGGCCGGGACTCGTACGTTCGCAGCGAATCCGCAACCCTGGCTTCCGTTCGAACGTGTTCGGAATCTGTTATGACGGGGACGATTAATTTGAACCGATGGAACTCTTCTTCTACGACGGAAAGGCTTAACAGAGGACGTACGTATTTTTCTTTTACAAAGAACTCGAGGAAAATGTCGTGAGTAGCAACAGCTTTGATCAGTCGAAAGAAAATTCCACGAACAAGTTTGAACTTTCATGATAGAGCCAGTAAGTGAAACGGGTCATCCATGGAAATATACACTAAGCGCTTTCCAAGAATATTAGAAATTAAATAAATTCGGGTCAGCCGTGTTATTCGCGGGATGATGCTATTACATTTCCACGTACCGAAACGGTACAAGGAAGAAACTTTGAGCGAAAACAAACGGCGTTTCATTATTCAACGCACACCGAACAAGGGAAACCTCCATTATGTGCGGTGCTGTATTTTGAAGAATACCACGCAAAAGTGAAACATGGGAAACATTGTCAGTCAATGTCAGACATCTCCATTTGCCTCTCGAACTTCTATAGAATAATATGGTTAATGAATAATTTATGACTGCATTTCAAACGAAGTTGTTCTTTGCGCAAAGTGAAATGCTTGAACGTTGTTTTTTTCGGATGTGGATACTCCAAGCTGATGTTTCTTTTGTGCGTAACAAAATGTTACCTCGTGAATATATTCGTATTGACTTTAATCGTTGACCATTGATAAACAGTAATAATGGAATTTCTTTTTATCCAAAAACACTGATAGATCCTGGGCGATAGTACATTTTGACGAAGGCTAAGGATCCCGAATCTCAAGAATGAAATGCGCAGCAAGGAAGCGTTTATAGTTGAAGGGTATAAGCCCGGATAACACCACTGGATCAATGCCACTCCCGAATCGAGAATCCAATGCTTATAACAGCCGATAAAACTACACCGTCACGTTCTATCGCCGTTGCCTACGAGAAAAACCTCAAGGAAGAAAATAATCCCAGTCGATTCCCGGGCCGCAGAGTCATCTCGTTGCCAGCCACCGTTGCAGCTCTTTTTGCATAGCCCGCATTTGCATCCGCGGTGTACCCAGTTTCGCAAGGGTGAATCTTTTGGCTCTGAACTCCGTCGCGGCTTTCCCCGCGAGAGATTTCACCAGCTAATCCTCGTGGGCGGGTTTCACCTACCCCCGATGTCGAGCACCCATGGTAGTGTCGCGAACTCCCAGTGAAAAGCCAAACGCGACGAATTATTTAACTCCATATATTCGTCAAGTCTTGATTTTTAAACCGTCTGTGATTCGTCGCGGAAGTGTCGCGGTTAAAACACCGGAAACCGAGATAAAGTCGCGATAGAACGTAATCAGTTCGAGTCTTCCCGCTGCTGAAATGCATCCACGGCATGATTCATCGAGGTTCTGCGTTTACAAAGTAGAATTATCAGCGCTACTCCGAATTACATTTACAGGTGTTTTCGATGGAAGCTTTGTACTCGAGATTGGGTTGCTCTGTTTACTCTTGCATCGTCGGGAAAACTGGAAAACCCCTTCGAACGACCGACCAAAACACGCCTAACATCGTGGACAGAACGACCCAGTTTATGTTTCCAATTCACCCGATGAAGAAAGGTGCGAGCTTCAACGTGAACGGAAGAAAGAGGGGAGGGAAAAGAGGAAAGTAGGGGAAAGGGTGGACAAGGACACTGGTAGCGGATGAGGGGTGAGAGAGAAAGAGACGGAAATGGAGAAAGGAGTAGCGATGGACGAGGACAGGGATAGGGGAGCGTTTGAAGCAGAACACACCGGTACGTAGCGATGGGAGCAATTTTGAGAACTGTCTCTCAGAGACTAACTACGATGAGTGAAACATTTACCACGCTCGCTGTCCATTACAACATAACTGGTAGTTTGTTTAGTAGCCACGTTTGTGGAGCTACGATGAAATTCTCAGTATGCCAGTGTAAACATGAATGTGCACAGATTCTGTATGCTTTTTTTGATTGCCATATATTATAATCAGTGTTTGATAATATAATACGACTATATTAGCGAATAAAATTCTCACGCAATTTTACTACACTCATTTCACGACTCGCCATTTAAAGAAAGGAAACAACTCACGAAGATTGTACCTGGAACATGCCAGTTCCCATCGCTACTCTTAGGACAGCTGAGTCCCGGGATGAAGGTAGGGGAGGGTCGACGAGGAGAGAGTGGGGAGGAGAGTAACGAGTGGGGGTAGAATCCGGCATGGTTAGCACGGCTGGAAAGAGCAGCGATCGGTGGTGGGGATGGTTCGAGGGTGCGACGTGGGAGCGTCGTTGGTGGGGGCAATAAACACGCCGGCGCCGCGGCGCCTTAGTACCGTCGCGTCCATCGAGGGAGTCGGTTCGCGACGAATTCGGTTCCTTTCTTCACCGTAACAAAAGCTCTGGTTCGGTCCGATTCGTTGGTTCACGCGAAAACTTGGATCGGAAGTCGTGCGCGGTTCGTTGCGTGATCTGTTTCTCTCACAATTAGTGCGTTGATACCGTGACGCGAAACATGCCGCGTTCCATCGACGACGAGGGCTAGCCTTGCCCTTGAAGGAGCCGTTTGGAGTAATCGACTGTCGACACCAGTGCGCGTACCGCGCACGACCTGCCAGCTGTGCTCCGAATCGCGACCGTGTGTGTTTGTGTTCGACGTTTTTTCCCTTGTTTTTCCACATCGCGTGAAAATTTCTCCCTCTCCACCGCCGACCCCCGTCACAAAAGAAGACCTTACTTTACTCTCGTGTTTGTCTCCCGTCGTTCAGTTCTGTTTGGTGCTTACGGTGAATACCAGCGGGGACGATTGAGCTCGAGGGAACAAAGGGACGGACCAGCGACGTCGTTGTGTATCGATCGAGAGCTGAAGCTGCGGTTGACGTAAGTCGATGAATCTTGTCCTTTGCCGAGTAATGATCGAAGCTGCGGGGTACGCGCTCTCGCGGTAGCGTTCGACGCATGTACGTGTCACGTCATATACGGAGTATTAGGGATGTTTGAGTCTTTAACATCGATTCTTTCATCGATTTGCAGTCCGAGAACCGTGAATGGATTCGCCAAAAAATCCTCTTCCACGGAAGTGGAACCCTCTTCCATTTGAAGAGCGTAGAAACTTCGAGAGAGAGAGAGAGAGAGAGAGAGGCGCAAAATAGAGAACGAATTCCACGTGAAATAATAGCCGTTCACGTTTCGCGAGAGCCGAATGAATCGGGGAGAATTGATTCTTGATTAGGGGAATCAATTCGTGTCAGAATCGAGCGTACCAGAACCAATTCGGTCAATGGAAGAGATACATTTTCTAGAAAATCAGACTCGAACATTCGTTATCTCTATTTTCTCGACCGTTCATCAAAATTTGATCGAATCAATATTTTTGTATCCGTGATATACATATTTATATACGTGTATCAGAAAATCTTGTAGTTCGATACGATGACTCGTCTGTACAAGGTATAGACGCCATTAAATTTGTGTAACATTTTAACGAGGGGGTGGAGGGATATCGACACAGGAGGTACCATATTTCGTTTGCTAACGATGAATTACGTTGGCGGGCCAAGTTTTGACACCAAAAGGGGGAAAATTTGATACGTTCTAAACTAATGTCTGCAAACTTGCGCGACTCCTTAGAGCTAGCTTTTTTTTACGTAAGCCATGTCGCCCGACGCGATGAACTGGTTTGCTTCTCTCCCTCGCGCTTCTTCCTGCGCTTCTGGCTCGAAATAGTCTCAACCGAGAAGTTCACTGCCTCCTCTCCGATTGTGTCATTGAGATTATAGACGACAACGCGATCCTACGTTCGCCTAACGCGCCATTGTCTCATCGCCAATCGCGCTATGTGCCATTTTCTTCGCGCTCCCTTTGGAACGCTTGTCGTCTCACGTGGCTTGCAATAGCTTATGTTGCGGCAAATACCGATATCGTTACAAACCTTTACTTAAATTTTCCCGTTAGTTTTTCTTTGATTCGTGACTCCAGTTGAAACAGAAATATTTACCCGCCATTTTGGTACATGCCTCCTTCCCATGGAACGCGTGACCGAAGGAAGCTTAAAAATTGAATCAAACTGATTTCACAAAAAAAAAAAAAGAAAAAGTTGGTGGAAGCGTAACGTACAGCATCGTTTCAAGCATTCATTGGGTTGTATCGAGGCCAAACGATGCACGGCGATGTTCGCGTGACCGTAGTTAAACGAAGCAACTAACGCGAAACAGTCGAGGGGCAAAACGGAATATTTCTGGGATACGAGTCAACGTTGCTCGGCAAACGTGGACTCCGCATCGAATATAGAATTCTGCGCGTTTCTCTCCGACCAGATGGTCTATTCACATAACACTCCATTCAACTCCGTCACAAACGGCCTCCGTGTTCCCACCGACTTCTTCCATCAAACTTTCAAAAATTTCATGAAAGTTCACCCTCTTAATGGAAACTTTAATAACTCCGCGCTCTTCCAACCATTCGATTCCTTTGTAACCGGGAAATTTTTTTTATCTCTTGCGGTCCCTTCACCGTGGATGATTACGATTCATCCCAATCTACGATTATAGTCACTTTTCGAGAATTCTGAGTAAAAATTGTTATTCGAAAGTATAGAAATAGCAGCGCGCGTGAAAGTTATTTGCACAGATTTATTTGACGATTCCGTTCGCAACGTGAATTTATCGCGAGCTAATTGATCGTTGGAATTATTTTAATTGGAGAAGGCTCGAGTTATCGTCGTAAATAAAAATTGCCGAAGGAATTTGCACCGATCATAAAAACGATCGTATCGTTGACCTTAGCCGGCTGGAATCGCGAAGCATTTTAATTATCGTTCCCTTCGCCGTTCGTCTGTTCGTTTACGAAAGCATTTTGTTCGTGAAATGATGTATTCAAAATAGCCATTCCTATTTGTTATAAAACTAAGTTACAATCTCGATTTAAATACAAATTTCCAAGGGAAACGAAATTACAACTTCAATCTAAATACAAATTCATGGGCATAACTGAATTGCAACTCGAAACTACGTAAATACAAATTCTCGCACGAGTTTCCGCGACTACTAGCGTACTCTTAATGCACTTTTTCTTTAGCACGTTCGACATTGATCTTGGCCGACCTCAGACCTGTATGTTCAGACGTTAATGTTCGGGAATATTATTCCCAAATGTAACGATAGTCTGAACGTTTCTAAATCAATTTTTCGTTCCAAGTACGTACATATTTCTACGGAAATTGTAGAGCTGGAGGGATTTTCGAATAAATGAAACTACCCGCGACCTCGACCATAGTTCGATCTCGAATAACTGCCGATCGTAAAAGATCGTTCTTTTTTGTTTGTTGCTGCTGCCGCGTGGCAACACGACGCGTTAACCATACATTGTATACGTTTCTATAATACCTCGCATTTCATTATTAAGATGTTTCTCGTCCAAGTGGTGGCCGCCGCGGCGCGCCGTTAAATACTTTCAGAAACTCGCATCCAGGCGAGGCCGCGTATCGCGTTCACGGTAAGTGCAGCGCGCTTGCAAACCAAGTTCCGCCACTTGGAATAGTTGGACGAAGCTCTCACGTATTCCTCCGGGTCAGGCTGACCCATACCCCTTGGGTACGAGCCGGGAAGAGTCGTAAGACAGGTAGTGACGTCATCGACCCAGCTGCTTCGCTTTTGTACCTATCGTTTACGTCCGCAAACCGGAGTCTCGTTCGTGTCTCTTCCCTCGGTGTATTTGTGTTTCGGCTCTTCCTCGGACCCTAACGTTTAACCCCATTATGTCCACGAAGACGAGGTCCTTCGATGCTTGGTGAGTCATTGTGGAAGCTGTATTCCTTCTGCCTCGAGCTTACGTAACGTATGCACCGTTCTTTCAACGGTACGTTTCGTAAATGCGGTCACATGTATTTTCATTTTTACATTGTCTGTCTTCGTATCTATCCTTGTAGATTTAGAAATCGTTTGCAATTCTGTTCCTCTGCCGTAGAGGATGTTCGAAAAAGTAGCGACTTCGTTCGAAGCTCGTGCGCGAAAAAGCTCGGCTATAAAAAATGAGTGGAATTGCGGCAGGGAAACGGAAGGGAATGTTATGATTTCATTATCTATAATCCGGCGCGAGAGTTCCCCGCCGAAATTGCTTCCTTTTTCGTGCAGAAATATAATGCGATAGGAGGCATTATCATAACGAGAGCCATTTCTTTTGGAGCCGTAGGTGCCGGGATCGTTAACGCCGGGGCTCTCTTCCATGCGTCGAACTCATTTCAGAAAATCGCACGCTAGATTAGCCATACACTTTCCTCGAATTAACCGGCTGGCCTGTGGAAACAGGCAAGGACGTTTTCGTGCAATTTCTCTACTGGACAAGCGTATCCAGGTGTTCTAATTCGCCCTCTCCGTACAAATACATATATCCCCTGTCTCCGATCGGTGAAACGTCCTCTATTCATCTCCTACCCCCTTCGTTCTCGCACTGAATCTCGCATACTTCATGATTAACGTCACTAGGATGTGCCATCACCTGGGTGCGATTTTGTTGCAAAACGAGCGTGGAATATCTACACGAGAACGGATCGACGAGGTTCTCCCGATGAAAATGAGTACCCACACGAGCCCATTTGGACCACTGTGAAAATACACGTTCGCTGTGACTGCCAGGTTGCGACTGATTAAAAGTATTCCGAACGGGGTCGTGCAGGTACTCATTTTCACCGAGAGAACCTCGCTTATCTGTCGATGATGCTTTTATTACGCTGTCATAAAACGATACAAATTTAGAAACACGCGAAATGAAAAGAACAAAAAAAAAACAAAAAAACAAAAAATCGGATAACTATCATCGCCGATCCCTGAACTTGTTCGAGCAACTTGTTCGTCTTCTTGTTAACAAGTGTCCGTCGTTTCGAGACGAAGAAACAGGACAAATGGAAGGAAAGGTAGCCGTATATTTTACGGGGCGAAATTTGCAGCGGGAACTCTCCCCGTTATTGTGAACAAGAATAAACGGCATTCGTCGCGATAAAAGTTTTACGACACTGGAATTTCTTTTATGCTTCCCCCGTTCCCGACGCTGTGCAACGTTTAGTCCGGAAAGGGGAACACAAGTTCCGTGAAAATCTGCGAAAGTTCGTGGAAACCACGGCCAGAGAAACGGGAATATTTGACGAATGTCTCCCGGCGCGGTTTTCCACGAGCATAGGACGCTAGTTGAATTACAGCGCACGCACAATACGCGAGACAATGCGGGAAATCGATCAAGCGGGGGAGGATCGTTATTTATGCACGGTTGTGCCGCAATTACCGTGTACAAGAACCGAAGAATTGGTGTTCGCTACGACTGACGAGCCGACGAGTTTTAAGCGATACCTCCAATGATGTCGAAACGAAAATCTCTCTCGTAAACTATATTTTACGCTGCAGACAAACCCGCTGAAATGGCTGAAAAATTCCTGAAACGATGATCCTGTGAAACGTAACGCGAATAGGGGAAATTTAGCAACCGTTAGAACGACGATAAAATTCGTTGTAAATAACATCATATGCTACTTCGTCGCGGTGATATTTGGTTGCACTGATTAAAATCAGACGTGCACATCACACGGCACACCCGAGACTCGTGGCGCAACGGCATAAAGCATATTCGTCGAGCAGAGGCTGGGGAATCAATTAAACCGTGCCCAAACACACGCCGGCCGTAGGAGATGTACGCCAACGACGTGCATTGATACAGCGATCCCGTCGGGAAATGTATCCTAGAGAGTTCAGAGAAAGAGACGGATGTACGGGCTGAGTCGTGGATCGATCGTCGTGATATTTGAACTTTTGGTCGCGTAACAAAAATTTGGAATCGTCTTGATTTTTCCTTTTCTGTTGTTGTTGTTTTTTTTTTTTGGAAAATTGTTCCTTTTTTAAATCATCACAGCACCGAAACATTTCGAAATTCACTTTACAGAGATTGGCCCGCTCTTTGATTTTGACGTGCAGCGTTTGTTTTCGGGCCGGTTTACAGCTCCAAATAATCCCGTAAATCGTCCAGCGAAGTTTCGTGCTTTATTTATAAAAATTTTTTAAAAATCCCTACCAGCGTTGACAAAAAATGAATGGCACGCTGAACAGTACTGCGCCGAGAGTTATCATGTTTGAACACCATACGACGCTACTCCTTTTCTATTTATACAACGATTTTTCCACTTTGTTGGACCGGAAAATATTTGCGACTCGTCCCATACGTTGCAAGCAGTTTTTCATTTTGTTATTTAAATACACACGTGCGCGATTCGTGGGACAATCGAGATGGGAGCGATTGTTCGTGCAAAAGCAAATTGAAAATGCGAAACGCGATTTATCTTTGCTAGGCTTCCCTTTGGACGAAATCGATTTCTGAAAACAAATCGAAGCCTGGCTGTGTCCATTAAAAAAAAAAAAAAAAAAAAACTTGTTTTCCACGTGAAAATGAACGAATCATACGTATCCCGGCACGAGCCCCAACGACCTGGAATTTTCTTTTAGTCGCACCAAGCGAGGCGCGATTGATTTTTTACTTTTGCTCGCGGATTGGCTTTGTGTGTCTGTCAAATGCGGCTCGCGGTTGACGAGAACGTCAGGAACATTTCCATGGACCGATCGAGAGATGCGGAACGATTGGTCCCGTCTGGTAAATAGGAAAAACCATTATCCGTTGAGGCTATCTAGCGGCCGATTCTATAGTCAGTAACATGAACAATGACGCGGTCTTACAATGCTTTCATCCACTTTGTTCTCCGTTTCACTTCTTCGTTACATGAAAGTGGTGTCGAATAATGAACATTTAGCTAGTTTCAGCTACACTGGTAGTAGCAACGTATTTATTTCGGGTACCCAACTCGAGAAACGTAGTACTACGTGGGAAAGCCATCAACATTTAAAAAAAAAACAACATGTTATCGATTTAATCGGCACTAAAAGAACAACTTTGTCTATTAAACGTCTGTATTTAGAGCACGTTGTTGACCCTCTCCGGAAAATTGCACCATTCGTAATAAATACACGCGTAGAAAGAAATAAAAAAAAAAAGTTAGCGCGCGGGGAGGTCGTTTCAGCGCCAGAATGACCCAGGTAAAGGGTTGGTATAATTTAGAGCAGCACCTATGCGTATAAAACTTTTCCTGACAGGGATTTCCGCAACAAATTGTCAGGAATTTTTTTACTCTCGTTACGAGGCGTTCTGCGTAACAGTGGACGGTAAACCATAGTACAGCGTGCAACTGTACGTATTCCCTGACACGGGAAATTATGAGCCGTCCCGTTTTTGTTTTTTTTTTTTTTTTTCTTCGTCTTTCCCTTGTATATTACCCAGTAACTTACGGTTTATTCGTGCTAGTTCTTCTTTCGCCGCGACGTTCCTTTGTTGGTCGTGACAAACGCGTGCCTGGCGGCCGTGTCGCGATTTTTCACGGATTCGTTGGCACCGCTGGGACCTTTGGAATAATTTAATAGTCGAGCATTTTGTGGATATTGGAGCAGAGACTTTCAGATGCTTATAGAAGTTATACAGAATTGTCTACGAAAGAGAAAACGTTGAATCGTAGTCGAATATACAGCAGTTAAGAGGTCAAATAGAAGCCACTAACAATTTACATGAGTGAATATTTATCGTTTCGCGAAGTAATAGAAGTTGCTGAGTCAACGATGAGTTATATCAACGGATACGAGAGGTAATGTCGCGACAGGACGCTGAAAAACTTTTTACATTATTTATAAATGTCGATTATCTTGACTTACGTTTTTACATCAAATGAATGAACACTCATGTAAAAGATTTTACACAAAAGATTGTAATTTACATAACTCCGAGAAGATCGAATCTTTTGGGGAAAAAAGCAATTTTCCGTGGGAGGCAACATTTTCGAAATTTCAAATGAAGCTCCACGGACGTTCTCCAATCGTCCAAGAAAATATTTACGATCGATATGGAACTCTGCTCGATTGGTGACGGATAGTAAAAGTAAACCTTTCGTCGTGTACACACACTGCTCGCTTGCGAATCGTATACAGAGGCGTGTAGAATGCGCCTAGCTCGATTTCCGCACGCAAACGGTGGTAACGATAACGGGACTAGTGTCAACATCGCTTTACGGTGTCTAATGATGACTTTCAGTTTTTAAAATAGCGGCTGCACCTCGATTTGTCCGCCTATCCTCGATATTACGTCCTGTAGCAAACACAATTTTGATCAGTTTCGTTATTCAGTGGTCAACTTTGAACTTTCCATCGGACAGTGAGGCGAGTCGATGGCATACGTCAGAAACTCTCAACTGTATCAGTGTCTGTTAACGAGTGGGCGTGGTGTTAAGAAGAAACAAAAGTAGTTAAGAAAAGATTTCTTCCATTAAAATTCTCGATGAGTTTTTAAACGTTCGTTTGGACGACGTCGATCTCGATCGATAAAATAAATTAGGATTCGTCTTCGTAGAATAAGCGAAATGTAGTTGGAGAACCAATAGCAGGAAGAGAGAGGAAGAGAGAGGAAGAGAGAGAGAGAGAGAGAGGGAGAGAGAGAGAGAGAGAGAGAGAGAGAGAGGGAGAGAGAGAGAGAGAGAGAGAGAGAGATGTGGAGAGAGAGAGAGAGAGAGAAGAGAGTGGACCATCATATCGGTAACGAGCAAGAGTCTGCGTCTGCCGTCGAGCTCGAAGCTTTCGACGCTTTAGGCGTCTTTGGGTGCATTATGCGCTCCTAAGGAACGACGGGCAACACTCGGGCCTTCGACACTCCACATTTAAACGGGCCGCATCGACACAATAGGCTTTATGCTAGCAATCAGTATTCTACTTCCGCGACTAGACATCCAGGCGCCCCGTGTATCGATTCGCTTCCTTCAATGTCAATAACCTGCGCCTCGCTCGACCCATGACGGGACGTTATCGCGATACGCGCGATGGTCAACGGAGTAATGTATATACATATTTATGTCGTATGGTTCGTTTCGTAAACCTATCGTGTCATTGTATTCCAAGTTTCATCCGAATCGAATCAATTTTCGCGTTGTATACCAAGTTTCATCAAAATCGTTCGAAATGTACTGTAAATATTCAAGAGAAACTGTACAAGTGTTTATTGACAACTTCTTCCAGAAAATACAACGGTAGACCGTGTGTTTACGATTTACTAGTGCGTAAGCACTTCCTGTAAGACACTGGTTCGTGGTAATAACTTGTAAGTATCTATTATGTAGGAAATTTTAAAAGGGGACACGTTATTCAAATACAAGAAACATAAATTTCCTCCCGTCGTCGTTCATTAGTTTCCACTATTCGTAACATTCGTACTATTGCCAAAAAACAAGAATTCCGCGACACCGGCCGACAGCTCTCGGTTCTTCGCTCCAAAACGAGGTGAAACGTGGCCCGGAATTTAATGGACATAAATCCTTTAACGATGCCGCGCGATCGCGATACATTTTAATCCGGAACGTTGGACCGATTCGACGTACTTTTTCTCGTGTTTTTGGAAAACGTATCGACAAACCAACGACCCCCGCGATAAATAGGTTTTAAACGGTGTTCGCGTTTCGTTCAGCCGTCGCCGTATGAAAATAAAATTGTTTGCCAACGCCGTTTAAATAATCCCGTCCGGACTCGCGACTACGAGCTGGCAAATAAAGCGTCTTTGATGGATATTTACAGAGGCGTTAGCGCGCGGGTTAAAAAACTTTTTCACGCATTTCCCGCCGCTGGTAAACAGCGTTCTTAAAAAGCTTTGTCACTTTTGAGCGTCGGTCGGGGCTTGGCGCTAGTCAAAGATGGAAAGCTTTTTAAAGAAAGTTTCACGCGCGAAGAGAAACACATTGGCGTCATGGTACATTCAGACTGACTGGGATAAGTGCGTTGAATGTGCAGCGTGTTTTGCGAAACATGAGTATAATTTCAAAGATGCACGCGAAAAGGGTAAAGAATTTTTTTTTTTTTTTTTTTTTTTTTTGCTAGGAGTTGTTTCGTCCGAGCCTTCTGCGTCCATTTTAATGGAGCAATCCTTGGGTTGTTCTCGCGAATGGCGCATTTTTGGCAGAGTTATCAAAGGGTCGAGGGCTGGAATTAGTGTACTTTAGGATTTTTCTATAATTAAGTCTCGTTTCAGTTAGAAAAAAAATCGGGCGGTACGTGTATTTATAAAAAGTACTTGCTCTACAAGCTTCTCTGTTTCGAATCGAATACCTTCGTCTCGGAATTTTTGGAAATTTACTAGTAGTTGATCCTTCTGCAAGCAGGATGAATTTCCTTCGATCGAACGGTTCCCGAGTCGCGCCGCGAGACCAGTAAAGATACATCCGCATTACAGTCTGTGGCACTATGCCAGTTTATTATTGATTCCCTCTTCTTCGTCTCAGCGTTTTGCACTAGTTCACCGAGGGTTCCTCCAAAGCTACCCCATGGACAATCTCAAATATTCTGTTCCCAAAGCTCTCGCCAGAAACGCCCTTAAATTACATTCCTTTTTTTATCGTATTAATACGGTGTATATATTAGTACGGCGAGTAGATTTCGACCTCGTCTTTTGAATCTTGTTCTACCTTCTGAAAGACGCGAAAATCATGTTCGCGCTCAGGTTTCTCGAGTGAAATCGGTAATGATGGTTCGCTCGAGAAAGCTTCGGATCGCGAAACGTTTCGTCGCGGCGCGAGACCGCGAAAATTCTAACAGGCGATTCTCAATTGCGTGATGTGTTCGTTATGAAATCACTGATAGACGGGAGGAGAGGGAGGGAGGGGGAATGGGGAGGGAGGTTCTCTTTCAACTGAACGTATAATTGAAAACAAGCAGCCACGATTAGTCGGAACCGCGGACGACGAGGAGCGACGATATCGGAGCGTGGACTTCTCTCTCCGTCGCGCGTCGCGACGATTGACGGCATTGAAACGATAAAATTTGCCCGATAAAACACGCAGGCGAGAAAAACGCTTCGAAGAATGAGCCAGTGGTGCACAATGAACGACCGCCACCTTGTTACGGTTAAAATTGCACGCCGCGAATCAAATTAAAATTACAGTAATTATGAATCTGAATAGAATCCAGCCTAAATTCTAGCCCAAAAGGGGAACTGATCTAATAGAGTACCACCAGGAATGAAGTATCTATGAGAATACGTGTGCGATCGTTAATCATTCCTCCAGTCGATCGGTCTATCGAAAAAGCTTGCGCACCACTGGCGGGACGAAGATTAATTACGGGGGCATCGGTATTCCGTGGAAAGCCTAACCGCGCGATTCGTTAGGACTTTGAGACTTTCTCTTCGAGGTCATCCTCTCGCGTATCACCGGGAGCGTGTTTCACGGTTTCGCACAAAGAGGAGCTTATCCGAGGTCTCGGGACTTGTCGTTCGCTCAACTCGTTCGTGACGTCATCGTAATTACTGAAATTACGTTGCTCCGCGAGGAATCCCATCTCGCCGCTAAATCGCTCGAGGAGAGCTCGCGTTCGACCGTGGTCTTGGCTGCATTGCAACGGGGAAAAGAGAATTCTAATGACTCGAACTTGGGGAAAAGAGAATTCTAATGGCTTCAACTTGGAAAACAGAAGGTGCAACGAATATAAATAAAATTGGAAACTATATTCACTCGCAGGAAACGTTTCGCCGGCCGAAAGCACGAAACTGCGAGTTTATAGAGTAGCAAGAGAGTAAAGGAGAGGGGGTATCGTAGTGGCTTCCGCGCGGCCAATTGATTTCGCTGCGACTGTGACGCGCTCTTCAATCGCGCTTGTACTCTATAATTGCATTTGTTTCACAAAGGAAACTCGTAATTCTATCCCCACTGGCAAACGGAGTTCATTGTAATGGAATGGAATCGATTCTGCCCCAGTGAATTTTACTATTTCGACATAGGTGTACTTTATTACAAGACAGACTGAAATATATTTCGTTGATCGGCGTTGAGAGCATGCGAATTCCATGAAATTTGATCACCTAGCCATGAAAACGCGTTTGTCGCGTGCATGAACGGCTCGATGCACAACCAAACGATGCATTGAATCGGGGATCTGTTGTTTCATTTTTATTATAGTAGAAATATTGGGAACTGGAATTTATTTTATTAAATAATATTGCGAATTCTGTGTTTAACGTAACTTCCACGCGTAAATATTTTAACTTGATCTACATTTAGAATTAACTTCCACGCGTAATGTGTCTCGCTCATTGCATCTAAAAATTCACGTTCCGCGTAACTTTAATTTTCAACGCGAATTAGAACGGCCAAATTGGAAGTTGCATCGGGGCTCTACGAGCTCCAACGCCGGTCCTGGTTACACGTAACTCGAAAACAAAAACCCTCTGGTAGGAACGATGCCAATTTGCACGTGCAAATTCATTCCGTCACCCAGGCTCGAATGCTGAATTGCTCGTGTCTGCTCGCAGCAACAAAAAAGGAAAAAAAAAAGGAACGAATTAAAAGAGGAAAACAAACGGTCGCGCAAATAATGCCGCGTGAACGGTTTTCGAAAACGATTCGACATGGAATTTTTTCCCTCGAACGCGTGTCCTGTTCGCTTTTCCTTTTTTTTTTCTGTCTGCAGCAATTGTCTGTCGATCGTAAAATTTGCGACGAATCGAAAAAATTATACGGGAAATATTTTATGCGCGCTTGGATCCTCGTATCATTGCTTTATTCATGCTCGAACGACGTTATGAATTATTATCACCTTTTCGAGGAACGTAAAGTTTTTTTTGTGTGTGTGTGTGTGTTTTTTTTTTCTTTACGTGAAAGGTAGAAATTTTGCAATTGTCGCGGACAGAAATTTATTTTCCTCCCACTTGGAGTTATTTACGAGAGAGACAGTAATGACGTTATGAATTTTACCCCACGTATCTGGTAATTGAATAAAAATTGTTGAAAACTAGTTGTAGAATGTATCTGAAAAAATAATAATTTAATTCCACTACAGAGGTCCGGGCAAAAGGTTCCCTTAATTAAGAATGCGACGAAATAGTAAATTATAAAACGCTGGTCTCCATCAGGGAATTTAATTTTAAATCTTTTTCCTTTTTCCAGAAAATTCCTCGCTCTTTGTTCAAGTATTATAAAAAACAGATTCCCCTGGTAGAATTAAGAACATTGCACTGCGACTCGTTGGAAATTTTGTTCCGATAATATATCTCGCTTCATCAAGATTCTCGCGGGCCGCGAAGAAAGCTAAATTACGCGAATTAATTAACCGTGGGACATCTCCGGGAGCGACGGTGGCGGTTGGCACAGATAACAAGGCGACGCGTAAATTGTTATAAAAATTCTTTAACGAGGAACATTTGTCAAGTCTGGTCGCGACGAGGGTTGAAAATTTAACGCAACTCGCGTTTCCGTCGTCGTTATCGTGTTCCCCGTTGCGTCGATTCCGCGTAACTCTCCTTTCGCGTCGCCTGGCCGGGTCACCGTTAACAAACCGTCGGCAAAATTTAATTACGCTCAGATTTCTCGCGATTAAAATTTATTAGATCCTCCTCGGCTCTTTTTACGCAACGCCGCTTCCCTCTGGTTGCTTTGTCGTCTCTTTGTTTTATCCGGCGATGCACTTTATTTGGATCGCGGTTCATCTTGGGAAAAATGAGAATTCCAAGCTGAAACTCGGAGAAACGAGAATCCTACTGGTTCCAACTTGGGGAAAAAGAAAATTAATTGGCCCAACCTCGAAATGGTACAACAAACCGGGACAGCTGGGTTCTTGGACGCATAGGAACAATTCAATTATCCTTCGTCCCTTTGCGAGCGAATTAACGAAGTAACCAGTCATCGGGCTACAAATATTTGCGGACCACGCGAGTTCTGGTCCTCCGCCGAGTGGAAAATCGCTTCGAGCTGCTGCGGACCGTGCTAATTCGGTTGTCGAGAGTACGGAGGGAATCGAGTTGAAAGTCGAAACTGGGTTAATCGCGGGTTCCGCGGACGAATCACCCCGGTCAGAGGTCGCGCTTAAAATTTCGACCGCCGGATATCCTAGCACCTGGTCGCCACTTTTCACGGTCAAAAAGTTTCGAGTCGAGTTGTACCGATGTCACGGGCGGTGCTGGAGACGCGTGGGTGTCGTCGACCTTCCATTTCAAAAATGGTATCTGTACGACTGATGAAAATTCTGTTCCGAAACAACTCGTACAATGTTTGCAAACGTAGATCGTTTTCGTACACGTATTTTTCTCCGTCTCTTCGGAGAGTTTCTAGTTTTCTTCCTAATCTGTTATCGTCGCTGGAAATTCACGGTGACGCGGTGGTTTCGAGGTGGAAAATCGTGGACGAAACGATTTCGACGATGACTGGAAACGGAAAATCCGTTCTGTCGGTCAATTAACGTCTAATCACAGACTCTGGCCCACGGGCCTCGACTACAAACCGCGCGAAGATTCGAGAATTTGGGACGCGGGGTCGGACGAATTCTGGCGTGGCCCGCGGAGAGGAGATGATTAACCCAGTTTCGAGAAAAGTAAGTTTTACCGGGTTAATAGCTTCCGGGGCTGACGGGGAGGTGGAAGCACGTATTAATCCTACGACAGATCGGGATGATTAAGGCTAGCACGGTCGCAAGATGGTGCTTCTTGTTCGCGGCCTCTTCCATTTTAATTCGCTGCAGTTCTCGCTTTGAAATTACTGCCGGGCGTGAAAAATTTCGGTCACCGTTATTAGTCGTTGTAGGACAACTAGCTGAGCCATCAGTTATACTGCTCGGCGAGGGTGACTAGTCATTCTCGGATGATTTCTTTCCGAAAGCTGATTGTTCGTTTAATCGAGGACCCTTCGATGTCAATTTTAATTCGTTCGAGGTAACGGCTACTCGTAACCACGTATCGGACACTATCGCGTCGCGGTCGTCCTTGTCAATGGTTGTTATGTCCTAGATAGAGTAACGCAAGGACTCGACCAGAGTGTGCAGAGGCACACGGAATTCCGTTTATCGTGTTTTCTCGTCGAAGCGAGATAATAACGCGAAACAGCGATAAAGCGACACGAAACACCGGGACGATTTCTTTTCGACGCTGGCAACGCGGACATCTGCGAACTCGCTATGTGTTAATTAGTGCTAATTAATTCGAGGGAATGCTAATCACTACTAATTGATTCTATGCTAATTAAGCCTTTTCCCACCCGTTAGGTCTCTCTCGTCGCAGCCACTGAATACTGGCGAACACGCCGGTGTTGTGATCGATAAATGATTAAGTATTCAGCACGCGATCGCGAAACATAAAACAAAAAAAAAGAAGAGAGAATAGCCGACGTCGGCAAAAAATAGAGCCGACCTGTAGATTCTGTTGCCACGAGACGTTGAACCCCTAAACTGGCCGAGTCAGGCATCCATGAGCACAAATTATTGATCATTTAGAAGACAGCGCGAACTGTACCAAGTATTATTCAAATGTGAATTAATTTTGCTACTACGAGTCCGATGGGAACCTCGAAAAAATTATGTTGCTTTCATGCACTTGCGCTTCACGGAAATTTACAACGGTCAGGTGTATCGTGCTTTCAAAGTACCAGGGGTAAAAAGTTGTCGAGCATCGGGAGTCGATTTATTTTCGCGGCCAGCTTTTCGTCGCGCGGTGCTCGAGAAGCGAGCGAATCAAAATAAAACGAATCGCGCGCCACGCGTACGAGGCCGTGCGCGCTGTACGCCTTTGGCCTCGATGACATAACACATCCGACCGCCACATGTTCTCCGAACCACTTTTTTTGAACGTCCGGTCGTGAACGTAGCCGAAGTGCGAACGTATCTCCTCTCCCAACGCGTTCAGCCGGCGTGCTCGTTACAAGCTGACAGTTACCCAAGAATTTCACACGCGATCCGCGAACAAGGAATTCAGTCGCTAAATCCTCACCAATGAACCGTCGCACTGTTTTGTCTTGGATCGCAATGGATTTAGAGTAATTCGTTTTTTCGTGGGTCTTCATGGATACAAAGACGCGAATCGCTGTTTACCTTTACTTGTAGCGAACCAGTCGTTGACGGAGCAATCGAGTAAGCAAAGATACGATTCCTAAAAAACTATTCAGTGCCCTCCAGGGGATGACGTTAGATCCGAGGAAATATTATTCCGCTGCGAGCGTGCGAACATCGCGCCGTCGGTGCTTTGTTCGCAATCCAACGACCAGTCTCGTTCAATTAACGAGTCGCGGGAACCCGCCAATTTGCAAATTGTTTTCGTCGAGATGCGTGACACATTATTTCCCAAGTTTCGCGAGCAACGCGCTAGTGGGCACCGCGCAACCGTTTATCGCGGCGCCCACGAAAATGGATCAGTGGCACGGTTTAACAAGGACATTAAAATTACGCGGTTAGCATTGAATAAATTGGCGAGTTTATCGGCAGCGACGCGAGGCGCTAAATTACGTCGCGCCGTCTAGCGCGAAAACGCGACCAGACCTTTCCCCGTTTCCCCAGCCCGATAATTCATAAGTCCGAGTGTTGATCCAGCGAACGTGCCCCCGATGAAGTATTTTAATGGCTCCCATCAAACGTCGCTTCGGAATCCGATATCGCGGCGATTAAGTCGAAACGAGCCGACCGACGCGGTCTCTCGAGTACTTTTTCAACGTGCTGGCCGTGAAGTACGCGTCAGCTAGACGCGAAAAAAATAAAAAGTAAAAGGGAAATCGATGGAACTTGGGATGAGACGAAAATTCAGTCGAGGTAAGCTTTCAAAAATGTTGTATACCGAAGAAGCTACAATGCGTTTATTAAAAAAGTAGAGGGGGGGGGGGCGGGTGGGTCAAACATTTTATTTTCTTCATTTTTAATAGTTGTATTCGCACTAATTACCCCACGAAAATACTTAGTATCGCGATATTAGTCGGGTTGTTCGACCGCAAGTAAAATGAAGCCTCCATCGTGATCTCTCATTTTCCTTCCCCGAGAGATATGTCGGCCAGCCATTCGTGGAAAATGCGAGTGAACAAGGGGAGAACGACCAAGACGAACGAGCCCGAAGGTGTCATGGTCAGATGTTAACGATAAGATTTATGAATTTTTCAAGTTCTCCCTGTGCCTGTGCTTTCGTTGTCCGGAACCTCGACGCCGAGACTCTCGTTTCGCTCTCGACGACTCCGGAAACAATGCGATAACCCGCAAAACTTTCCGCGGAAACTTGACAGATGAATTTTTCAGACCCGTGGAAATTGTTACCGTGTCTCGAGCCAAGTTTACACGGGGGTGATGGTTCAGCGGGGGGGTATGTTCGTTGATTTTGTAAGTGGATTTAGGTCCACGAGAGTGGGATGCGAGACGAGTTAACCGACGCTCTATAACTCTGGCCCTATAAAGGATTTCCAGAGAATAATTGAAATTCGCTGGTTTTGTATTAGACCCCATAATAATGCTGCTTGGTTATTCGAGCCAATTAAACTCCTAGGCGAAATGTTCGATATATGATTTTCAACTGCATATCTAGGAAGAAATTTGAAATATAACTCCGACGGTGGGAGTTAACTATTTAGTTTACCCGGTAGCGCTAACGAGGGAACGCTGTAGCGAGTGCTGGGATCGGTATATACATGTAGTTCAATTGAATTCCTTCATATTACCCGAGACCTACTCGAGGTTCTCCGAGGACCGAAGGAGGGCCGCATTAAGGTTGATTAACACTGCCGGCGCAGTCACGATACAATCACGGTGTACCATCAAGTGGGATTCAACGGTGTACAACGCCGGCACACGTTTCTGTAGCCGCGGAGCGATGAATAATATTTAATGAGACCGCGGTCAGTGTACGCCGGATCCAAGGCTTGAATACGCTTAGGGAAATTAGACTCGCAAGTGCCGAGAGAAATGGCCGGGCCTGTGACTGGCACTATATCGCGAATCCTGGTGGCTGTGACAGAACCATGACTGCGGAGACAACGTACCGTAACCGTACCGTTACCGAACCGCTGGTGTAAATCAACCTTTAGCACTGCCGGCTCCTCTGACCTTAATAAAACCGACCTGCAACGGTGAAACCGATCAACCGAACCACGAACCATGGAATCCTTCTCGCGTAACAAACGTACCCGCGAAAACACCGCATCGAGTATCCCGATTTCGTAAAATAAAAGTGGCCCGATGGAAATTGAAGATTCTGTAGCATTTTGTATCTTTGCGAAAGTATCGTCGATGCATCGGCGAGGCTCTTACCTACGGAAACGAGTTCAAACGCGACTTCGATCGGACCACTTTTAATTAGTCCCAACCTCTGACGGTCAGTGGAAACGTTTATTTGAAACGGTTATTTCAACGAACATTTCCGTTGTATCTAGAGAATGGAAATGAAAAATGAAGTACGTATGTAGACATACGCTATGATGTCCGTCAGACTGAGTGATTAATTGCGCTCTCACTCACCGATCTTCAAAGATGGTGGGTGAAATAACGAAAGGCGTGGAACGTCGTGAAACATCGTCGAGGCGTCGCGTCGCACCCGGATAATACGAGCCTGCAGCATGCCTCTTAAGTACTTTGCACTACATACCGGTGAAAACATTGCAAACCAGTTGCCGCCGGTCATAATGTCGTTTTATTTATTGGCATTGCCGTCGAGTAAAGGCGTGCAATTGTACATGCCAGCTGCGGCGGCAGTCTTCCGCGCACAGTGCGCCTAACGACTTCTCGCTCGAGACATCCTCTCGATTGCTCGATCGACCAGACTCGCACCTTAGGTCGGTCGCTTTAGATTCGATCACGGGGACATTGGTAACGAGCTGACTTTTTGCGTGCACCTCGATTACCGCAGCAACCTCTTTTCTTGCATCACGGACTCGTTTTTTGGAGATGGAGACGGCTGCCGAACAATAAGTGAGCTACGGTTATATAGCATACTGGAGTAATAAAGTCTAATAATTGCAAGCACAAGGGAAAGAAGTTTGCGAAGAGTTACTCGGATATTAGTGGTAACGAAAAGATTCATCTGAAACTTTCCGTCCACTGCGTGTGCTCAGACGTTTCAATCTATCCACTTTAATAGGAATTTTTCACGCTACACCTAACACTTGCTCTAATGGTTACGATACATTTAAACGCATTGAACTTGTTACTTTCCCCTCGCGTTACTTTCCATCGTCTCGAGTACATTTTTCCACGTAGCCTCGCGATATACAGCCGGCGAGGCACTTACGCCCCGGCAGCCGTAATTATGGATAAGAGTCGCAATAAATAACGCGAGGAAGTATCGTATGTAAAGTCACGCCGGGTCCGTAAGAATAATTCGCGCATAATTTACCCGTTCTCGATGGCGGCCGGAATAGCGTTTTCGCGGTTCCTAAATCGACGCGGCGCTTTGGAAGGAAATCGTGGATACCGACGAGCTCCCGGAATCTCTTTACATATTATACCCCGTTGAATCGAAATAACCGTTCGGAGGGATGTTTCCCTTGAAAATGCTGGCTGTGGTTGAGTTACGAGAGTTTTTATCGGAACCTCTCCCGCCGAAGCACACCCTTTTTTCCACAATCAAACGCATCGATCTTCCTTTTTTTTTTTCCCTCGAATCGATCGAACCTCTTATATCGCCACGACTACGTTGGACCCGGATATAGGGGTCAATCGTACCAGTTTTTATTTTTAATGCAAAATATACTTAAAAATTCTACCGATCTATAGCGATTAATATTGTCACAATAATATATTTAAAAATATACCTTGAATCAAGCATTTCTAGCTCCCTAGCTACGCGTTATCCCATCGTAATGTATAATCAACAACAGCAAGTTTTTCCTCCCTGAAACACGTACCGTGACATTCGGAGCCATCGAGTCCCACCCCCCCCCCCCCTGCAAACAAAAACCATAGTACCAAGTCCCCCCACAGTCACGATTTCCATCTCGTTCCACCGCAGCTTCCTGGCGCAGATTGTGGAAAAAACGTCACAAGGAGAAGGGGGGGGGGGCGGGGCAGGAGGATGCAATCGATCTACCATAAAACGTCCGCAATATTTATCAACATCCCCCTCGCGAACGTGCACGCACGTACGACGGGGGTGGATGGGAGGGGGCATCCTGGCAGAGGGCCCAGAAACGTTTGGCGAACCCGTCGGTCGATTTCAGAGCCGGCTAGGTGAAAGGGAACAACGTTTGGAAAAAAGGTAGACTCGAACGAGAAGGCTAACGAACTAATTAAACTACCGTCCAGCATCGAAGAGCGAAGCCTTCCGTTTGCTCGACTTCCATCTTGCTCGACGTCCTCCTTTTTCCCAGTTGGTTCCGCTGCCTTATGTACACAGAACGCGCGACTGTTAAGGCGATCCCGCGGCCACGGGACTCGGGGAACATGCTTCGGATTAATGAGCCAACGTTGTCACGCATCCGTGTCGCGTTTTTCGAAACCACTCGTTCGTGTCGGGCGCACGCATCGGGGTAACGATGTTCACAGCTGATATCCTAGTTTAGGGGCTGTAGCGAATTTTTGGTGCGGATCGAGTTCCAACATACATCGAATTTGTAAATACACAAGCTGTCGTTACATAGTCTCCCGTTCCGTATTTGATTCTAGACGGAATCTTTCCAGGTTTTACGTCTAAATACCAACACGAAAACGACCATGTTTTACGAACACACGTTGGATATCAAGGTGTCGATTTCGCGGTCGAGTATGTTGCCCCTCGTGAGAAGTTAATTAAGAATTTGAAGTTTCGCCGCGGCGAATTTCCAGCTGAAATTTTTGCCCCCTTCGGGGGTTTCTTCATCGACAATTTGCCCGAACGAGGAGTCTCGGAGTTTAGGAATTTTCGCTCTCGCGAGAGAAGTTTGAATTGGTGTCTTTTTTTTTGTTTTTTTTTTTTTTTTTTTGTTTGTTTGGCTTCGTCGTATTCGGAATAATTCAGAGGCGATTTAGGTTTTATGGAGATTGAAGCAGGTACTTTATCGCAGTGGACTCTGTGGATGTTTAACGAACACCACGAATGGAATATTTTATTCGATGATGTTAAATCGAATGCTTTTGACCGTGAGAACTGCGAGCATCACTGTAACGAGAATCGATCTGTGCTGACGTTGTACGAAACAAAATTTGACCGACTCGTGGACCAATTGAAGCAGGAGTTTCTATCGCAGATAACAAACTTATTCTTGATCGAATACAGTAGGCGGAATTCGTCTAAGAACGTATATCGAAAGTTGAGAAGTTCTCGGGGCGAACTTTCGAGATTTAGTTTGCACAAAAGTACATTGGGTTCTTGAAGGATTACCCGGGGCTATAAATGGGGGAGGGGGAGGGGTTGGAGTTTGAATAGGGTGGTGTTTAATTGGGAGGTCAAAGTTAACTCGGAAAAGTTTGAGTTCGCGTGGAGTACAGGGAGTTCGTGTTTTATCGAAAAACAATGAAAGCTTCAGGCTTGCGTAACGTCGACACGTTAATTTGGATTTGAAAGTTTTGGAAAATGTGAGATATAAGAAGGTAATCTATAGTTGACTCAATGGTCAAAATAGCTAAATTATACTCTTTGATACAGTAATTAAAAAGGTATAAAAGCAATTCGATACGAAATACATGTCCCGTTTGTGATTCTGAAACTTATTAATTTGCAACAGTCCGTAAATACACGTTTACTTTCGCTCCGAGTGTAAAAATACCATCGATGAATAATTTGGCGGAATATCAAGTTTCGATACACGGTTTGAACGAGTGAATATTTTCGCCCAGTGCGCGCCTATAGTGACAGATACGATACTCGAAACCGCTACACACGGTCCCCGTGAACTGCTGATGGAGGGTAAATTTGGCTAACGTTTGCTCTGCGGTGAAATTATCGAATGGAATAAAAGTTGCATCGTTTCCACGGCGTGAACGATCCTGTCAAAAGCTATTTACTTGGTACAATTACGCCGACTGTTTTTCCAACGATATCCCGTTGATCGAGCTACCTGCTTCCTGTTCGCGAATTTAATCGAGAGATTTTTCGTGGAAAAATTGGCAGGATTTAAATTCCGTCTGAAAAATTGAAGCAATCTCCTCGCTAAAAAATAAAGCAACCAAGTCTGGATTAGGTTCTGGCTTTGTTATTGATTCGAAAATTGGAGTTTCCCCTGGTCGTTCAATTTACAATACAAATATTAATTTGTACGCTCCCCGAGGATTAGAGGAGCCGTATTAAACTTGATTAATCGAGGGCGAATAGCGGCAGTAAAACAAACGGTTTACCCATGATTTATCGCACACTGGCTGGGACACTCGAAATTGCCATCGCGATTTACGTTGATATTATTATCTCTGGAGACAAATGGGTCAAGCGGAAGCTTAAAGGCGCGGTTTCGAGGATGACGCAAGCTGGGTGGAACGAGAGCTTTCTAAACTCTGACAGATCGAACATTTTGTTGCTTCGAAAATGATAAATCACGCGCCTACTTACACTCAAAGAAATACCCTCTGGTTTATTTTGAGGTACATTTTTCGATATATCTTTGCGATAATATTATAGGAGTCTAAACGAAAAATAAGGCACGGGGATTCGAACCTACGATCCTCGGATCCACAGTCGACCGCTTTACCTACCCGACCAATCCCGTACCCTTATGTTTCGTGTTCTTATTTGACTCCTTATTGTTGGGTACGGGAAGCGCGGATACTACAATATTATCAATGGATTGCTGAAATTCTTCCGACGAAAATGAGTACTCACATGACTCCCATTCGGACAATCTCAAATAGAAGTTTACGATGACCATCAGGTTGAGAATAATTAAAAGTAGTCCGAACAGTGCTAGATTAAAAATCTTCAATTTTCGTTACTCCGCCTCTGATTCGCTAATAAATTGTTAGCCTGCTCCGTACACTGTTATCGAATCGTTCCGTCATCGCCATCGATTCGTGTCTTCGACTCGAAAGACTCGTTTCGACAACGAAAGGAGCGTTGTTCTAGTCTCCACGCGACAGCCACAGACCCGCGATATCGTCGAATCGATAGAAACGATTATAACGGGGGAAAACTCGATTCGCGGTCGACGTACGGTAGGTAACAACGCGTGCTGTTATCTATGCAGGTGGTCCTCGACTATCTGGAACACGAGGAGCCCGTGTATTCAACCGTGAAGTGGACCACCGAGTGGTGTTTTTGTAATTCGCTAGCTGAAACGTCCAAACTTGCAGATAAAAAGTTTATTAGTTCGCCCCCGATCCCGGTGCTCTCGTGAAACGTCACTTCTCTACGACCACGACCATTCCCCGTTCCCACGCGCTCGTCCCTTATCATCCGCAGCAGTTTTTATTTTAACGAAACCCGCGTCATTTCACCCCCTTTATTTTCCTTTTCTGTCATTCTTTTCTCGCTATTTTTCCGTTCATCTGGGTCTCCAAACGAAAGCTTACTTTTAAGGATATACTCTTGTTACTTTCGATTACCTCTGCGTTGATCTCCCGGATCATTGACATTTAATAATAATACTGTTTGAGTGATTGAGTACGCTAATATTTTTTTTTTTTTTTTTTTTTTTTTCTTCAAGAGTGATTCGCGACCCATTCAAGGAAATGTCTCGTTCCAAAGGTCGTCGCGCGGGGAGCTGAAAATTGACACTTGGTTAAAGAAGAAGCCTCGTTAAATTCGATCCACGGTTGTCTCTCGGTGTTTCGCGACGTCGAGGTCGAGTCGAGCACCACTCGTATTATTACCGTCACGTTGGGAACGTGATTCCGTGCCGCGGCGTAGATGATAGCGGCGCGCCGTCGATACCAATTTTCTCCCACGAGTGATTTTCTAAAGATGGATCGCGCCCGAGCATTCGGAGCACACGGACACTTTCACCTAATCGATCCAACGCCGTAGTTCGTGATTTATAAGGATATTAAAATGGTCACGTCGATCCTCGTGCAACTGGCCGCGAACACTCCATCCCCTTTCCCGTCTCGCGTCGCCCGAGAACCGGGCTTTTCTCAACTCTTTATCGTCCTTATTTATGAAACGGAGGAAATGACACTTCCGGCCAGAAACCATCGGCTATCTCCGCTCGCTTTGGTACATCGACCGTTTCCAGGCCTCCGCGCCCTTTAGCTGCTCCACGGACGCTTTTTGTCTCCGGAATGTCCCGAATAAAAGCGTTCTCACGATCAAAGGGAAGCTGAACGCGTCGAACGGAGATAAGACCGGATTATACGACGTTGGGTAGCCACGGGGTTTGCGCGGATCATATTTACTGGATCTAATTAGATAGCCACGGTGACTTCCCGAGGTGTAAACGTGTTCCTCGTCGATCGAGGAGGAACACGTCTTTATCTGGACGTCTATTCACGTTGATCGATAACGATATGACGACACATACAGAAATCCAAAAGAATGACAAGATTTTGAAAATGCTCGTAAATTGTATTTAACGATGCTCGTAAACGTCGCGGGAAAGATTTTCGCGGAAGAGGGATTCGATAATGTTTCGCGTTTTCGCTGGAAAGCGGCTCGAATCGGGCCGTATCTTATCGAGCGTCACCGACAAGCCGCTCTTTGAGCACGATGCACACGAAAGCCAGAAAGAGAGTATCGATCCGCAACATCTGCGACATCTTCGTTCGGCTGCTCAAGAATTATTCAGTTCACGAGTCTCCGCCTCGCTTACAGGCTGCCTCTTTATTTCGTCGAGAGCCCGGGTTTCCGCTGGAATGGCAGAGATCACTGCAATGAATACCGCGCTCCCGCTTGTTACGCTGGAACTGCAAGGGAATGTGTAACGTCGAACGCGTATCACGACGGGAATTTTTGCGAAACCACGCGGTTTATTAAACGCGATCGCGGAACAAGGGAAGTTGCTTAATTAGTCGACGTTTCGGTCGCTCGAATCGATGTCATCTCGAGAACTATTCGTAACGACGCGCGGTAATTAAAATTCGTGATTTTTCTGGTACTGTACAATACAATATAGAATATGGAATTACGAGAATAAGAATAGACATTTTTTTGTTTTCAGGTTGCGACATCCTAAAGGAATTGGTATCCACCAGGGAGCCTCACTGGTAAGCGAAAATAAAATTCGATCGAAATTAAGGTCGTAAACACCGTCTACGTCGTTTCCTTAGCACGTAATTAAATTAAAAATACGTACCAAAGGTGAAGTTGATCAGAATATAAAAAAGACATACATACTGAACGTACACGGAATAAAAATATCGTAATCCTGTGGCAAATTAATTTTGACGAAGAGCTCGCGATCAACGTTCCGAGTAAAGTGGACGTAAAAGTGAGTTTTCGAACGATGTTAATTTTAAATGCCACCGCGAGGTTGAAGATCGTTGAAGGAAACGTCTCTTCCCGGCGTGGCACGTTCCACTTTCTTGGAGAACCGCGACGAATCACGTAACCCTGCGACATCTTTTTATTTTACAAGAGAAATTTCAACCGCTCGTGGCTCGCAATGTCTCGCGTTCACGAGACAAACGACGCGCGGTTGCGTAACGTTCGGGGTGGTTGGAAATTTATAAGTCTATTAAAAGAGATCACGGTCGAGCGACGGAAAGTAACGAGCCGGCGCGCGAAACGTATTTATAAACTCGCGAAACGGCGAATTAAAGGTGCCTTTGGAAAGAAGACAGTTCTCGGAGGCAGGGAATACAAGTTGGTTAGGCGAATCGCGCTTTAATATTCGCGTTTCGACGTGTACGCCATTGTGGGTAACGTAGAGCACTCCGTGGACAACGTGGAGCGTTTTGTCGTTAAAGCAGAGCAATCCTTCGATGAAAAATGCCGTTAACTATCAAAATATAATTCCAATACGCGACGTCCGCGACGGTTTTATCGAGGATAGGGAAAAAAGGCAGCATTTTCGCAAGCGGAAACTGGCACGCGTCGCTCCAACGCGCATCAAAGGACATTGGATCCCGTTGCTCCACTTTGTAGGTTTTTGCCGTTCGCCTCGGGACAGCTGACCCTTTCGTTGGTTGAATCGAATCGAGAGAATTCGGTTGCTGTGGCAGCGCCTCGATTGGCACGCGCTTAGAGCTCGATAGATGCGATTCCACTCTAGTTGCGGAATGGGATTGATACGCGCGATCGAACCCTCGACTGCTCCCTGACGTATCGAACGATACAATAATTTGATTGGGTACAGCAGGCCATAAGATAATAGAGGGCATTAAACTATGCAAGATGACCCTTTTCCATATTTTCTTATAGAACGCATCTACAGTCCAGCCTAGTTCTTACGAACGTGTACTATAGACTCGAAAATTGATTTTTACAAGATAACTCAGACCTAACCGAGCCTAGTTTCTAGAAACATCCAGCGTAACCCCTCCAAGGAATTTTCACGACGACAGAGAAGCCTTCGCAAACCTGTCACACGACTTCGTAGTTGGAGGAGTAATTTATTTAATCTTTCATCAACGGAGTCGATTAATCCAGTATTTTTCTAGTCCGGAGGAGTCGCGTATCGAATTTTACGGGCTTGTTTCAGCCGTTCTGGAAACTACCGATACGCGTAGGCGACGCCAGGCACGAAGAAGTACGATGTCGGCTCAACGTTTATTGCATCCGGAGGAACAGTGTCAATATCTCGGCTGTAAAAGCGATCGTACCAGGAAAGACGTGCGGCAGGATACGTGTACATTCGTTGGCGAATTTCTCGTGCTTCCATTTTGTCTCTGGAGATTTACTGCCGATTTTTATCCTCTTAGCGCCGTTTCGAGGCTTCATGCATAGCGAAACCCAACGGATCCGTAGGTGGAACGTGAGAGGGAACGAGCCTCTTCCAGAAACTTGTTACGGCATTCTTCTCGGAAGTGCCTTCTGCATGATCGCATGAATGAATGAGTAATGCATCGTCATGAATTAAACATACGGACGCGTGCGTACCGGACTCTCTCTCTCTCTCTCTCTCTCCCTCTCTTTGGCACACGTACGACCACGCGGTATCGCGGAGTTCCTCGAAAATCTAGCGGAACTGGCCAGAATCTGCACACTATGATATTGGGAGTGTCAGGATGGAATCGTTCCAGAGCGTGGACCTCCTTTGGGAATTAATTCCGAGGAAGTTAACGCGAGTACTGGCTTCTCCTTCTGCGTTATGGTTGTATGTACCTTTTAGATTGAAAAAATATTTTTTTAGTCGCGTTTGGATGTCTAAGAAAAATGGCCCGCGCGGCGGTTGTCGAGGTGCCATTTTTGAGAACACTTCTGTTAAAACAATCATTAACATCAAAGTAGTTATTTCTCTCTATAACGGAGAGAAAAGTAACGAAGACACCGCAATTTTCGGTCCTAAGTACCAGACAGTTTTTTACGGGCATAGATAAATAATGGAGCGATTCAGGTGTTCGTTTTCTCGCGCAGACTGAAATTCCGGTTGTCCGTGGAACGAATTCACACGGAATTAGTAGCGGCCGACGCTTACCGAAGATTTGTTGGAATACTTTTCGCAACGCTTGCGCTGCATTCCGGAATAGAATTCCCTTGAATCGATTACCCTTCGCCGGATTATTTACGTTTGTTTTTCGAACTATAAACGTCTGTCCGGACAATTTACCGATTCGCTATCGGGAACGGTTAAATAAAATAATAGCGCGCGATCGTTCCCGACGCCCCGAAGAATTAAATTTACGAAACTAGAAAAATCTAAGCCTCGAATGTTGCAGTTTCATCTGCAATCCAATACGAGGGATCGAATCGCGACTGTTACAAACCATGTAAAACCGAACCTCGTGACCAGGACGTTCTTATTATTATCCCTCGACAATGTCCGCGCGACGATAAAGGTGACGTAGGAAATGGAGCTCGTCAAGCTGCATAAATAACCGGGTTAGAATACGAAATGTCGAAACGGATGTGTTGAGGAGGTATTTCAAGAGCGGTCGTTGGGAATTTTGTGCAAATTCGTCGCTGCATTTTTAATCCGCCCATCGCGTCTCCGTGGTTGACAGCTGGGACGAATTGCGCGCAGTCGAGAGGCGTTTCGAACAGGGGCCAGCGAACTTCTGTACACGCTTGGTACCTACATGGCGTAACTGTTGCGCGAGAAGAAGACGTTTCTGTAATTCACACGCGGCGCGGGGCAGTTTTTCATCGAGCCTCCCTCCGGAGCAATAAAACTCGCTGCCGAGGGACTCGGATGATACTAAATATATCCTGGACCCCGTACCCTTGCAGCGAAGGCGTCGAGTCTCAGAGTTCCGAGACCCTCGGCTGTTGAACGTGGTTAGCGAGGATTACCGCCTAGTTTCGAGCCCTAGCAATCGTTGGCTAATAATTGAGAACTTTTACGGTAGGAGTTTGTTGGACTTGTCAATTTTAACCCTTTGGACCATGAGCTTGGGTCAGCTTTGGCGTGACAAGACTATTTTTTCTTGGATCTCTTTTCATGGAACTTTATTTTCTCAATCTATAAGAGAGATACAATTATAACGCAGGAGAAGTCAGTATTTGCGTCGACTTTCTCGGAATTAATTCCCAAAGGAAGCCCTCGGTCTGGAGCAATTTCTCTCCGTCTAACGAATCCACCTGTACCGGATTTTTCATTGGAATAATTTCTTTCATTTAGACGAACGATACCCGTACCTAGAGTGCTCCATTCGTAGCTACGGTAGCGTTTAGCTCGGCAATTTTCGCTCGAATGGCGTCGAAATGGCGGCAATTAAAGCTTAAACCGAGATCGAGTTAATTTGCCTCCTTTTGAGGCTACGACAGCTCAATCTTTCCTCGGGCGACGAAGAACCGATTGCTGATTATAGAAGTTCGCGTGGGAAAGTTTCAACCGGCGACCTGTCTCCTGGCGGTCGCCAGGTAATCATCGAGTTGCGCCATCGCGGCGATCTAGCTGAAAGCGAAGAAAATAGAGGCACCTACGTTTATACCGTGACGTAAACTTTCCGCAATATATATATATATATATATACGGGAATTTTTGTATCGTGGATATTTTGTAACATGGGTCACTTGCATAATGGATCTTCGTATGGATGCATCGCGCGGGTAATATTAACCGTAGGAAATACGTAGAAGATGAGGACAGTTTGTTCTTTCATGTGTTGCAAAGATGCAACGTCAAAGTTTATTCATTTTTTTTTTTTTTTTTTTTTTGTAGTAGAGAACTTTAATTTCTCATTACTACTTCAACGCATTTCACGCATCAATAATTCGATTAATTGTTCGATTACTCCTCGAAAAATGATTCGCTTGAAATTGCAATGCTGGACAATCGTAATAATTTCTCCGCGGTCACGGGAGGGGAACAGAGGGAGGAAGAAGTCCACAGAGATAAAAGGCGAGAGGGAAATGGATAGCGATTTTCCGCGGCGTAATGCCCGGAATATTCATCAGACGATTTGTCTTCCCGTGTAACGAAAAATCTCGTTGCTCCGCCGGTAAATTAATCCCCCGGAATATTTATGATTTTTACGAGGTACGCGATAAAATTCCCCGGGTCCTAAGCAGCGCGGCACTAAACTACGTCGAGGAGGAACGAGAGGCGAGATCGACCAATTAAATTGCGGGTTTTATTGCCACGATTTAGCGGTACTTTTCGAAATAGAGGCTGGGAACTATTGAAAGCTGTTTCTAGCGCGATAGGTCCTCGCTACGCGACCGAATCTTTTACCCCGCGACAAGACGTGCCGGGGGCAATTGTTTCGTCGTTTGAATTTTAGTTTCCCTACTTTTGGTTCGAGCGCCAACGAACTTGGCCTTGGTTCGCTGTTTGGACGGACCTTTTCATTAAGAGCGTAATGCGCGAGATCGTTCGCGGAAGGTTCATTACCGTGGTTCCGGTCCGCGGAACGACACCGACTATCCTCTGGCGCGCCAGTAATCCGAGTTCACCTCGTGCTCGTTTACCTCCACGCTTCTATTATGCCTCGCACTGTACACAGCGATAATTAATCCCACGCGAGGGCCACTCTCCTGGTCTCCCGTCCACTGGCAAAGACCTGTCTGCGAAATTACTACGTTAAAAGGGCTGCCTTCGGTCCCGTTTGACGTTCGCGCGATTAAATCCGAAAGCTTCCGGCTGTCAGAAAGCTTTCCCATCGACCTAGCGCGCCAACCATGGCTCTGCGATGATCGATCGTCGTTGGCTAATTATTTTCTTCAAAAACTCGTGACTTTTCGGCACGAAAATTGGCTGCGTTTGGTAGAAATTATTCAGGAAAATGTGTGCTCTATTTATCGTTTCGTTTCTACTATACGGAGGCGAAACGTTGGCCAGTGGTTCTGATTGCTGAGGTTAGAACAGTGTCGTATCGTATACCCTTACTCCTTGAGGGAATTATGTAGTTACCAGTCGGACTAGCACATAGTTCTACGTTTTTTCGTTACAGTAGGCCTAATCCATAACGAAAGAAACCTCCTCCACAAAAATATCAACGATATATCCTGCTGTCATCGATGCACCGCAAGTCTGCTTCGGTTTTAAGCTTCGTGCTTCGGTACACACGGTGTCCGATCGTGTAACCTATTACCACGTTCCAGCTCGTTAAGCCATCGTCGCCAATATTTGTTACACGAACAACAGGCGAAGTCTCGCGAAGTCTAACGGGCCAACGGGTCGTTCAACGATCGCGTCGATGCGAACACGTCGCGCAGAAGGGAACGGTATCGATTGCGGTCAAGCGAGGAACACAGGCGGCGACCAAGTACTCCCAGAGTTAGCAACATTTGCGTAAAGTTAACAAGACACGCTGCGACGGAGTTCTCCTTGACACTTCGGGACAAGTAAGGAATAGATAAATGGCCGTATATATATGTATATATTCGCACCGTAACGCAGCGGGCATGATACAGCTTCCGAACACGCCAGAACAATTATTAGTTTCGCCGACCAACTACGAGGAACTGAAGGAAACGTGGTTGTAACCGTTGTTGTTAATCTGTCGTGACTCTCTGCCATTTTGTCGAAATCGCGGTGGAAGCTATTATCGTTGATAGAATAAAATCGTTTACTTCCATCGAGGTAGCACATAGCACAGCGAAAGATGGCCATAGAGTTTCAATGGTTCCGAGTAACCGTTTGTAGCGAGAACTTATCCAAATAACAAGCGTCGGTTGTTTTTTCTGTCGGAACAACGGTTCCGGATTCGCGTCTATCCGGCAGCAGCATCCACTATTCATCAGAATTACGAGAACGCGAATTACTCAAGGGATTACTTTGAATAGCCGCGCAACGAGGAGCTATTGAATAAGCGATTGCCTCCGGCTGGCTCGAGCACTCGATCGATTTCGAAAACTTGTTATACCCGTAATGGAATCTCAAAATTGCTGGAACCACGGTGTTCCCGACATCACGTAGCGTTACATTTCTTTAGACCGAATTCAACTTATCTTGCTTTCGGGAAGCTTAATCTCGATTAGGTGTCTGGGATCCATGCGTTGCGAGTCCAAGAAGGTTGAGAAGCTCAGTTTCCCCTAAGCAACTTTACAAAAAGTCCCGTACATGTCTGTAACTCCGCTAGGTGTTCGAATCTCCCTTTGAATATTCCACGTGCGCTCGAGTTCCGCGTAAACAAAAGAAATTGCATTCGTCGGGGGTGTGCTCCCTTAACGTGGGAGATGATGATCGGTGACGAGGCATGTTGCGAGCACATGGCGCTCCTTAGGCCAACCCATGTAGAGAGAAGAAGCACCGGGGAGCCGTAATGACGCCAGTACGCACGCGATCGCCAGCATAGTTTGCGCGTGGGTGCAAAACGCATCGCGTTCTCTCTTCCTCTCCCTTGCTCTTGGTTGTATCTCTTTCCATCGCGGTCCCTCGCGTACACACTCAAGATTTTACTCGCTCGGCGACTGGTTCATGCACACGGTCGTTGCGCGCGTAGCTTTCGTCGGGGACATCGCGCGCGCGCTGCTCGAGACATCCGGTACAATACCCTCCGGTTATAATGGGCCCGCTAGTTCCTCGCATTGTTCGAAGGCAGCATTATACGCGCGTAGACCCTGCCGACGCGGAGTAACGCGTGTATCGGCGCGATTCGAGCCCTAAACCCACCGTGCGCGCATATTATATGGGACGCGTCCTCCTCGTTGCTATTATACGCGCCTAATGTTGGCCGTCTCCGAGTGGACGCGAGCTGCGTCGATCGAGATGGGATTAAGGCATGAATTCTGGAGGACGAGGCCCACGACACCGCAGTAATACGCCGTTCTGTGCTAGGACAGAGTGCTGCGTTATCGTAGGGTACGAAGCGATAGTATATCTTCGAGGGCTAGAAGCTGGTGCACGGTAACACGTGGAACTATGACTATTTCATCGTTGTAGCGCGTAGTACTCCGTTTCTTTGATCGCTCCTTTTTGCCAATTAAATCCAAGAAAACGACTACATCGTCCGACCCCTCCTTTCACCGGATGTTTCTACGTGTATTTAAAACTCCGAGAAAGAAAAAAAAATTGCAGATAGACGGTCGCCGTGAGAGTACGGTAATAATTTTCGTCCAACTAGTTCGGTTCGAAGCCAACTCGGGATACACGGAATCTCGAGAGGCTCGTTCGCATCGCTCGACCCCCAAACGTGCGCGGCTACGACTAATGCAAATGATCAATTTATGTTAAGCAACCAAGACCCTGTGCTGGCCGTGTGCAAACGAGAAAACTCGCCAACTCGAGTAGTACACGCGATGTGACGGAATCATGGTACTCGAGACGCGGCCACGCGAGCAACCGTTAAATAAGGAAGTTCATTGGCGGCAGTTGGCTGCGTATTATGATAGCAATGGACGTACGGTGGTGTACTCTACGCGGCGAGACTCGAGAACCGTGACGGCAGACGCCATGGGAAAAAGAACACCCGCTTCCTTTCGCGGCAGACTTTTGCTTCCTTTGGTAGTAAGTGTTCGAGGGAACAAGGTCGCGTGCACAATGGCAAGGATAGTTTTACGACTTGCAGAAACAAATATGTTGATCGCGATTCGCTCGAATATTATGGACAAGGGTTGAAATTAAACCTTCCAACTGTTCCCCTTTAAAACTCTGAAATGTCTCATTTATTGGGGTTGCAAATTGAGCAGAAGTTATAATCTATGGTGAAGTAGTTTAGTATCGTAATTTTTCGAAGCTTTTCTATCGATTCACTTTTGGACACAGACGAAGGGTGGGCATCGTGACCAAACGTCGATCGAACGGAAGGAATGGAATAATAAGTGATATATTAAAGCTGGGCAGACATCGGCAGCTGGATATACGCGTCAAAGTTCTTCGTCGAACCAATTCCGAGATCAATCGACTGAAAGTTCATTTCGGCCCATCAGACGCCGGGCTGAAATCTGGATTAAACGTCCGGGTTATCGGATTGAATCGACGTTGAGTGCACAGCCACGCGTTTTCGATACGCTGCCTACGCTATAATCGCTCCATATTAATCCCTTAATCTATTAAACGCGAAACGCGAAATTAACTCGTTCCGAAAGCTGCGCAGAAAGGCTCACAAAAATTGAGCTCTGGGGTGAATCGCAATTTGCAACTGTTTTCGCGTTCGCAACGTGTTACTACGTCGTCCTGTACTTAATAAAACCTTGTTAGATTTCGAATGGATGAAAATGACCGTAAACGTAGCGTTAAAGCAGAAATGGCCATTTATCGATAAATTAATTTATCATACTCGACCGCGCTTGAATATCACGCAAAACCATGAATAATTTTTACCGCAAAATATTCCCAATAGTTCTCAGCACTTTTCACCAGAGCGGGGGATGAAAAAGAGGGGGAGGGCCGAATGAAACGAAAAACGGAAACGGAGTAATCGACGCCCCATCGAGCTGGCATGCGAAACGAAATACAACCGTGGATCCGCGCGCTGATTTATTATTTTAATTGGACCGTTTAATTGGCGATCTGATTATTCGTGGAGCGAACGCGAGGTGCAGGCGACTCGAAAGTAACGGGTGTTCAACGTTCTGATCGATACGAATGCGTGCATGGTTCATGGTTCGACGCACGTGCGCCGCCCATCCGCGGGTATTTGGATCCCGTGGAAACACTCGACGCCATTATTGCCTTCGAAAAAAGAAGCAAATATATATATATATGAATTTTTTTTTTTTATTTTGTATTTAAAAATATCGTAAATTAACAAAGTTGGAAGTTTGGAAGACTCTTTCCCCTGCTTCTGTCATGAAAAAAAAAAGACGAAACATTATTACACCAATGGATAACGAGCGAAGCAAGCTTCGACGATAGATCAGAGATTTGCCTATTCGTGTTTCAACGAGGTACGACAGAATACGCGGGACATTTTCACGGGCTGGCGAGGCCATTTTTTCCCCAACGCGCTACTCGATGAAATTAAAGCGCGTTAATTGCTGTCGGCCGCGCAAAGTGCGAAAATGAAGTGGCAATTACGCGGTCATTGGCCGGCGAAATGTTTCGCGGTTCTTCCGGCTCGTTTTTCCTCTCTCTCTCTCTCTCTCTCTCTCTTTTATTTTCGAGCACTAGAGCTTTATGTTCCATCGTCTCGGCCATTTTGTTCCCTTCTTTTTTGTTTTCGCGTCTTAAGTTCCTCTAGCGAGGATACTTTGTTAACGATACTCTATGTAACGTTTGAATCTTTTAAATTTTAGATATTAATCTAGATCAGTGGTTCCATTTGCCAATTTAAAAATTCATTATTTATAGAAAATGTTTTGACTATTATTTCGGATAGTCGAGGTCCCGCATCAGCTAAATGCTTCGTTTAATTAGAAGCACTGATGTCATTTATGGTTGCAAGCGGCGCCAGGCTTCAACCGCGACCGCAAACGGCAACATTTTTGCCCGCGACCGCGATTGGCGCTAATTTCATTCGCGACAGCAGTTGGTATTAATTTTCCGCGCGACCGAAACAACCGGGCCACATAAAATCTGTCGGTCGCTAGCCTGACAGGCGAATGGTGTTCGTTTTAACCCCCTTTGAGTCTTCCACGAGGAGTTGTCGTCGTGCTCGTCGCGTGCGTTGCTAATTTTGTCCGTTCCATCGTCCGCGGACGATCCATCCAGTCTTGGCTCTTCTGGCTGGTGCAGTTGGCGATAAAATAAGTGTAAAATAAAAAAATTCGAGGTGAACGGGGTGAAGGTATCGATACCACACGTGCGATCGATGAAATATGACAATTCGGGCCGCCACGCCGTGCACGCATCTCTGATTTTTTAATCGTCGTGTCGTTCGATTGAAAATCTGCGGTTGGCGAGCGATGATTCGCGACAGGAGCATAGGTGGGTTGAATAAACGATGGTCACAAGGCGCGCATCAATATCACAGCGCGCCCCTCGAACTCCCGACGAGGAGCGTGATTTATTCGATGCTGGACACCACGTACACGCACTTCGTCGCGTTACGTTTCCACTCGTACAGTTCGGAACAAAACGATAAGATCGTCAGCCAAATATCGTTGCTTGATGTGCGATTGAAATTTCGCGATAGTATCGTTAATGGATCGAGGACGCTCTCCTAATTAAAATGAGCCCGAACACGAAGCCCATTCGGGCTGTTTTTCGTTATATCTGGATTCGAGCGACAACTGCTCCGATTTCGGTCACTTGAAAGCGGCCGTAACGAAAACCACTCCGAATGGGGCCATGTTTGGACTCGTTTTTATCGGAAAAACCTCCTCAATCCGCTACTACTACTCTCCCAGCGCTCAAATAATAAAAAATTCCTTAAACCCGACCCGAACGACCAGTATATTTCTAATTTAATAAAGCGCCGTACATCGTGCCATTTTGTCCCGCGCTGTACCATGAACGATCCCGTGAAATTTTTCGGGGGTTCCCCTCTTTGTCGACACGAGTCCGATTCGTAATCGGAGTGTGGCCCCCCCCCCCTCTCCGTCTCCACTCGGTGATTTATGCGCGAACGGCTCGCGACAGATTCGTTCACGTCGCGGAGTCAATTTCTGCAGCGGCGCCGAACGCTTCCGGTGCTAACGATGGCTGGAACGGAGCGTGTCGATCATTAATTTCACCGACGAGGAAAAAAGTCGTCGGGTCGGGGATCTCATAGACGAATTAGCATGGAGCCGCCCCCGATGATCGATGCACGGATTCGTTTCTCCGCGAGACGAAACAGGAAGGGACGAGCGGTGTTAATTACCGAACTCGCGTTACCTCTCTACGTGCGCTGCTTTACCTCTCCACGTGCACGTTTCCGCTCTTGTTTCTTCCCCCCAATTTGCTTTATTTTTCCACAGCGAGTTCGACGAAAGATTTGTTCGCGCGGAAGGCTATCCTACGCGAACTTCCCGAGAGGAGATTTGTTCCGTTGGACGAACTCGAGAATTGGGTAATCGAGTTTGATCGACTAACTGCATCCAGCCTGCGAGATTGAGTGACATTGATCAGGCGTCGTTTCTTCGTTATTGTCTCCGAGGTTTATTCACGAGGGAGGTAGATCTCGTACCGCACGAGTTACCCCAAATAGGGTCGTGTTTGAGCTCGTTGTAATCAGGAGAGCATTCCTCGATCCCATTGTTAATCGATAATAATAAACGAATAAACGAAATAATTGAATCGATCGCGCGGTTCAGGGATCGATAATTGCCCTGACGCGCCATTTTAGCAAACAATGTGGTAAATTTGCTTCTTTCTTGCCCAGATCGCGCGATCCAAAGAGGGAATTGGTGCACACCGAGCGAGACTTGTCGGTAAGTAATTTGCTGAATCCTATTAGAGTAACACCCCGCCGGGTGAAACTCGGCGCGAAACTCCGGGCAACGACATGCATTAGGTTTTTTCCTTCTCCCTCCGCCTCGCGTGCCAACATCCAAGGAACGTAACTGTAATCTGTCGATATGCCTTGCGAAAGTAATTAACTTTGATGGGGGAAAAAAATTGGCCGTGCGGTTGCGGCCAGGTACCACGGGTGAACCTGCCTGTATCGGAGCAGGAAACGACAGGATCTAGAAATACATACGTTCACTTCGATGATGGATGGTTGGAAGCTTTTAAATGATCGATAACGAGAAATTTATCGTGGATATATTGCGTGTTCGACGCTACGAATATCAGGGGATTAATTTGTGGCCTCTATGCAAATTTTATCATTTCTGTACGCGTTGCTGTTTGCTTGCGAAAAGGTCCGAGGGACAGGAGGAGGAGGACTTTCAATATCCAGGAGGGTAAAATTTATGCTGCCTCGTAGGGTCACCCTCTATTTCCCAAAATGCCGCTCACGAAAATTCCATGGCAACGCGATCTTAATTTATCGCGTTTCTTATTATTCGCGCCACCACTTGGCGGTCGTTCTGCTTCGATACCATGCCAATCCCACGTTGGAAAAAATGTACCCCGCCGTTAGAGAGTCCTTCGATGACCGTAGATCGTCGAGCTTACGCGAAAGCCTCGATCGTTCGTAACGGCCGGGCGTGGAAAATCATCCCGCGATTTGAGTCCCCGTCGCCTAGCGTCCAGGAAAGGTCGAACGTGACGAAACAACGCTCCTAAACGCGTTGAAGACGCTCGTTTCCGCAGTATCTTCACGTACGGCACCGAAGACGCGCACTTGACACTCGGCAACCATCGTCGAATTCACACGTGATAACGTTTACGGAATACTAAAGCCGAGGAACGGGAGAGCCGACTCCGGAGAGGAGAAACGCTCTTCCAACAGAGCCAACGAGAATCACTCGAGCGAGATTACGCGTTCCAAAATTCGTACGGAATACGCCTCAGTAACGACGTATCAAAAATGAAACTCGACGTTGGAGTATTTTATTCGTAATCTTCCACTAGTGATACTCAAATAGGGATGTTTCAGTAATGATATTTAAAAAAATCGGTATCGGAGTATTTGCTCCTGGAAATTGCAATTAACTTGAACGAAGCGTTGTGATACGACTATCGGTAATGTAAACAGGTCCAGTATTTACCTGTAATCAACGGAAACGATAGTCCAATTATCCGGGAGGGAGGTAATGTAACATCGTTTACGGCGAAATCGTTGGTAAAACGCTCCACGCAGCACGCGGACGCCCGCGGACCTCGTTTCTAGTTACGTTGTGTTGTTGAGCGAACCAGTGGAATTGTCACGACAGTGAATCGGCATGTCCTCCTGTAAAACATAAGGAAAAATAAAATAGTATAAATAGTGTGTATAAAGATTGTAAACAAACGTGATAGAGGTTGTTTGCCAAACTAACCCCGCAAACAACGGTCCCGATGGAGATTCGCAGAGATCAGCGAGGATCTAGGGATGTCTCAATTTTCCATCCGCGTGATCGCGAGGGTTGGGATCGTATACAAAGTGACACGCGAAGCATACCTGCGGGCCTCGCGTGTCGATCGAGGCCTGTAGATGGCAACGTCACCGTCGACACCTGTTTCCGAGTATACCTTACCGATCGACCGTGTACACTCACACACGATCCGATGATTCACGCTAGAACCTTGCTACTGACAGATGCTCCACGCGTATCTAAACGTCGCACGGGTTGATCGAGGTGAACCGATGTGAATCCCGCATTGTTACTGACAGAGTTAGTGCTGTGCGCGCTATCGTGATAACGCTATCGCGATCCTCGACCCGTTATCGAGTTACGCGGCTCAAGCTCGATTCGTCGATACTTATCTAGAAACGACCGACTCCCATAAATCATTTTCCAGCGGGCTTCCAGGATAAGCTATTGGAAATGCTCGAGTACCTTTGGAGTAATATAATAATACTTGCAAGTAAAGGTTTGCGGGAATGGTGTAGCTATACTCTCGTGTCGAGGTTTACAGAGAACCCCCCCCCCCCCCAAAAAAAAAAAAATTAGACGAATAGCAATAATTACAGCGAAATGAAAAAGCTATTTTGGATCGGGTGTGAAGCATCCGTAGCGTTCGCATACAGAACCTGGAGCTTCCACTGTGAATTCGAGCCAAGTGTCTGACGCGATTTCCTCGTACGACGAAAGGAATCGCGAGGAACTCGACGACCGCAGAATATAATGTTGGCTCACGGTTCTCTGGAGTCCAAACCACTTGGTCTGACCACGAACGGAACCGGCGACCGCAATAAGAATTCCCGCAAGCGGGGAGGCCACTTATTAGAATGCTTAGCGTAACGTAGCATTAAGATCGTCATCCTGACGTAGAATCTGCGAGAGGAGAGGGGGACGTGCAGGTCTTGAACTCGTGTTCTCTTTCGATACGAACAACCAGGATAACCGCGTTACCGCGGAATTTCTCTAGGGCGCTCGCAGGACACGCGGTGGGTGCTTTTATAGCAGCTGTAATCGCGTACCGTGACAATTTAGAATTTAAACTGAACATAAATCAGTATTAATGTATCCCGGGGCTAGACTTACCGTTAACATAGTGTCTGGACCCGTATTTCCGTGTTATAGTTAACGCGAACCTGCTTTAATCGAAATTTATCACCGTTTAGAGTTAGCATGGTCGCGAAAGTTGACGAAAGAGTACAGATTATGCGCGTAGGAGTACGTTACGTTCACGCGAGTATTCGAACACGGCTCTTGCTCTTACTAGACGCTTCTACCAGTGACAGGATAGATTCAGTCAATCAAAGATTACGCAAGTCTGCAGAGTGATCGCTTCTCGCGTTTCCTATTCGAGATGGATTGCAATCGATCGCGGATTCGGAGGTTTCCCGCGCAAGGGTGCATGGGGGACCACGTAGATGAGGCCCCTGTTGTTGCGCGCGCACTGGAGAACGTGCACGCGCGGAGACCGCAAGCCACCGTTAATTAAAGCTTCTTAGGACGGTCTGGAGTAGGCGACCGTGTATGTAATTGTGCATTCCCCTGTTGGCAGCCCTGTTAGAGAGGCTTTGTGTCGAGAGGACCGGGGGAGGGGAGCTCGCGTAGGTCTCTGCACGCCCGTAGACAATGGTGGTGGACTACAATACAACCCTGTTTGTATTTCTGCTGCGCGAACCCCGCTTCGATATCATCTACGATCCTCTCCTCCCTTCCATTCTCTCTCTCTCTCTCTCTCTCTCTCAAGTTTCGTCTCTGTCTGTGCGGCGAACCTCCTCTCCGAGTTTCTCTTCCGCTCGGCGAGGCAACTTCTAACCAGGGCCGCTGCTCGAGTATCGCCTCCTTCTTCTGTGAACTCTGTCAAGATGCCCCCCTCCACTCACAAGATGATTACGATGAGGTAGAATTGCTTAAATAACATTCAAACAAGATTTTACTTACGCAACAAACGATTCGAACTCGACATTGACGGTTATTCTCGATCGAACACTTCATTTCGATTTCGCATTCCCGCCAGAGACGGCCCTGGTTCTATCCCAGACATCCATCTCTCCCGAGCTCGGTGTTTGTTTTCATTTCTTTCTCCAGATTCCTCTCGATGTAAATACACCTCCGCCATTCCGAATCCCTGCTCCCTTCGCCCCTTTGTCTACGTTTCAACGTCCGACTTTCACATTTAAAGGCGAGATATCAGGGTGCGCGTAACGTCCATCAGGTTGAGACATAGATTACGCGTACCTAGATGCACGGAATTAATTTCTGCAGCTGGTGTACGCAGATGCTAGAAGGAAATTAATGGATAGAAAGAAGAACAGAGTACACAAGCCAAGGTTACTAGCTCGCTTTCAAGCGAAGCCTCAATTTAGTCACTTAAAAGCGGTGACTCTGGCTTCCGCTGCAGCATATCTCGGAACATAAGCCCCAGTCGTTTTTTAAACGAATGAATTTTTTCTAGCAAACTCGGAACGAAACATAAAAGCGCACGCTAAAGCAAAGACTATAACGAAAGCATAGTCGCGTCGCGGTCTGAGGGCGTCCCTCGGCCTTTCTCGGCCCTCTGTTTCCATCTGTCGCGCCGATACGCGTTTCCCTTTCCGTTGTCCCCACGCTTTGTGACTTCTATTCTCTCTGATCCCACTCGCCGCATCCACAATCCCCGTGTTCCGTGTTCCATGTTCCGTGTTCCTGCTGGTCTTTCTGCTTCTCCAGCTTTTCTATTCAATCGCGCAGTCACTTTGTCCACTCGCAGTCGACGATACCTCGTCCACGAGTGATCATTTCTGCGCCGTTTTCAAAGCCGCGACGTCTAGCCCAAAACCGCAATTTCTACGAGTAATTGACCAAGGCCAGGGCTAATGGGGCCCCTAGGCTTTATCTAAGAGCCAGTCGTTAATAACATTGGTACCTAATTCTAGCACCGTCTTGGCCAGTCCGAGATAACCGAAACAGGCAATCGCTTCGAACGCTCTTACTGCGAATTAGCATTTTCTTCGGTCACGCATGACGAAGAATAGAAACACGAATGGGAGGTATACAAAGGTAGGAGTTGTAGACTTGAGCGTAGGTGGACGAGCTTTGTATTAATGTAGCGATACTTGGAGCAAATATTTTCCAAAATGAAGTACTGGAAAAAAGAAAAGTTTGATCCTGATTGGCCAATAATAGCAACAGTTATAAAGAAATCGCAAGCACACAAATTCTGAGAGTTCATCTGTATTCGTTTCCATTAATTTCGCCAGATGCACAAAGTTTTCTGCGAAATAGTGCCACGTATATTTCACCGCAAGGAGGACGTCCCGAACGGTTCGAAATTCAATAATGTATATAGCGCGCGCTTTCAATTTCGTGGATCAAGCAAGTTGGATCGGCGTTCGAATCTTGTCCATTGGCCGTTCTGATTAATTCCAAATTAGTTTGAACGCGGAAGACGGTCGAGCTCCTGGAAATTACGGATTTCCGGGTAGATCTTCCAGAATCAGTTCCCTCGGAGGATAGTCGAATCGCCTGATGTGTACTTGGAAATTTATATACCTCGGCGACAAATCGAGGATCATCGACTGTTCCGCCGAAGTAATTGCTTTCGGTTATCCACAAGACTTCTTCGACCGCTCGAATTTATCTTCGAAACGTACAACCCTCGAGATTTATCGGGATTAATTTTTCCCATTGCCCTCTTCTTCCGATCGAGTACTCTTTGAATGCGTATCCAAGTGTTTGCACTTGTTTCGCTAACTCGACCTTGGTTTCCTTTCGTGCATTTTCCCAAACATTTTCACACTTGTGCAATTACGTTTATCGCGTTGGTTCCGGTGTAGCGTTCTCGTCAGAAAGAATTTTCTCCCAGGAATTTTTATCCGAGGGAAGAGTGGTCCAGTGCGCTAATAATCCAGTGCTCCCCTGGCACGGGACCGGGATTCACCGTGATTGGAGGGAAGATAACGAACCATATTTGTCTCCTCGGTAACGTTGATGTTTATCGAGTACGCATTTGCTCGTTCTATCGTTTCCCCTATCGTCAGTTCCTTGTTCTGGCCGGTGAATACACCCCTCGAGGTCCCCGCTCGTCAAATCTCTCCTATTTACAATCGCATTCTTCTCTCTTTCGTTCCTTGGCGACAATGGCCGTATAAAAGCACAGTTTTTTTAAGAAAAAATGTTGGAATCCATGGAAACCTTGAACTCTGATGAAAAATATTATGCGTGGAAAAAGTTCTGTACGAGAAGAGGTTGATTTTCGCGTACCTCTATTGCCCAAGTGTCGTCGTAGAGGGAAACAGATCAAGGGAAACAGAAGGTCCGTGGATGGAATCTTCTGCGTTTTTAACCTAATAACGTGGTAACCTGGGAACGTTTAAATTGTCATTAAATCTAGAAACTATGAGATTGGCTCCACGATCGATTCTAAGGTGGGAAAGACGGAGGGTACCCGTATAGTTTCAGAATCGAGGGATCTAGGTGTGCGCGTAAGTTAACGGGATATCGTCGACGATAACGAGAAATTCTTATTCCCATCCGCGTCGATCGCTATCTGGTCGGAATTTACCGTGCTCCCCCCC
>NW_026534341.1:1461674-1479494 GCF_026225885.1 Hylaeus anthracinus
TGTCTCTCTGTCTCTCTGTCTCTCTGTCTCTCTGTCTCTCTGTCTCTGTCTCTCTCTCTCGCGTCTTTGTTCATCGACTTTATTTAGTTAAAAAACCAATAAATGTAAGAGGATATTTATTTAGAGGTTCGGCGAAAACTGTCAACATTCAAAGACAACACACAATATAACAGACAAAATCAAATCGCAATACAAATTTGAATGACTGATCAATAAATTACTGACACAAATTGATAAACATAACTGACAATTATAAAACGTACAAACAAACCTAGTGGTTTAAATATAGAGATTCGTCCAACATTTACATAACAATTCGTTAAATTTTAGTCGAAAAATCAGGCTCGTACATAGGAAATATGTACCGGAGAACGTCGATTGGCCATCGCAGGGGAAATAACCCGAGAAAGCGTCGGAATATAGAGGAACATAAAGGAGTCTAAAGGATTGGTTGGACATGAAAATGAAGGTAAACGTCGCTTGTCGTCGAGCGTAGGGCCAAAGAGCGAAGGAGCGCATGGCGTGAGTTATATCGTTGGTCCGGTTTAGAAGAACCAGAGGCTCGCGACGACACGAACCAGACAGAAACAATGCAATTTAAATGGTAAGCGAACGGGCCACGGTACCTACTACGGCTAGGTATAGCTGGGTATACTCGTATCCACACCCTACGTAACGTGTATTTTACCAAGATACGGTGTACGTGTTAACAGGATTTCGTGAATTCAAATACGGCAGATAAATCGAATCTGCTGCATTCGCGTATTCGTTGTATGCGTCTCTCGACAAATACGTACAAATCGGTCAAATTTATCAAGCTCTTGAACGTGAAAATGGGTACAACGGAAAAGAAGGAACAGCGAGAGCGAGAGACAAATATAGTCGCGGCGGTTTCGATATTTAGGAACGATAGTCTACCCCTGCATAGATTTCTACGACAACTAAAATATAATAATAATAATACTTTATCTACGGGTTACGCGCCCTTGATGTCAAGTACAATGTGATAACATGACCGCAAGAAAAAACAAAAACAAAAAATGAAGACGAATACGGTGTCACTATGACGTAAAAGTGTTGTTCAACCTTGATTTCGCGTCTGTAAAAGTGCGACGATTGACCGAATTTAAAAACTGAACACGTTCTTGTGACACAATTTTGTTTCGCTACTGAGGTACGGTATGGGTTAATGTGGAAAATATCGCTGCTACGAAGTTGTCTACTTGGAATATTGAAATTCAAAAGTTCTAGTATCCTGGGACATACAATTTGACTGTTGATTATTTTAAAAAGTAGTATTATGTCAGCTGGAGTTCGGCGCTGCTTAAGCGTGTGTGCGTTCGCGTAGTGCGAAGTATACAGGGTGTCCCAAAAGTCGGGGAGGAGCCGGAAATGGGGGGTAGCTGAGACGATTCTGAACAACAATTTCCTTTGCAAAAATGTCGGATGGGGCTTCGTTAAGGAGATATTAAAAGAAAACCCCGACCAATCAGAGCGCGCGTAGACCGTTGGAGCGGCCGCGGTAGCGACGGCGCTGAGCGGCCGCGTCAATATCCTTCGATGCACGTCGAGTCACTTGTTCGCGTACGAGAGCGGCTACCTAGCGCGTAGCCACCGCTACCGCGGCCGCTCGAACGGTCTACGCGCGCTCTGATTGGTCGGCGTTTTCTCTTAATATCTCCTTAACGAAGCCCCATCCGACATTTTTGCAAAGGAAATTGTTGTTCAGAATCGTCTCAGCTACCCCCTATTTCCGGCTCCTCCCCGACTTTTGGGACACCCTGTATATGCGAAGAAAATACACAACAGAGCGTTCGACGTATTCGTTACGGTCGCAATAGTTCGGATTAAGTAAAACGTCGTTTGTTTGAATTTCTCGAATCATTTCTCAAAGACCTTCGATTACGATAACGAAATCTAGTAGAAAAACTGATGCACGATAGTGGCTATTATTATGTAACCAGCGTTAAAGTGTAACTTGATTAAAAAATATATGTATCGGGTTGTCCGAAAAGTCCATGCCGATTTTTGATAGGCGGTGCAGGTTTGAATATGTCGAAATGGTTGAAAACAAATAACATATCCATGTACATCTCTTAAAAGGTGCAAAGGTCGTGGAACGAAATGGTACCCATGTAATTCGATACATATACATATAAATAAATGTACATTACGATTCAAATGTGCGTTTGAAGTTTTCTTAAAAATTGACACGAACTTTCTGGACAACCTAGATGGGTGTACGCGTATATCATGTACACATGGACAAATGTTAAACCAGCGGTGGACTAGAAAATAACTTTGACCATCCACCGATGGTTGTCCGTCGAGTAGTAGTCGCACGGAGGAACGAACGCTGTTCGCTCGTGTCTATTTATATCGAATCCGTGGGCATACCGGACCAGACTGGCGCGTCGCGTCGCAGCGACTATGGTGCGCCGACAATTCCTGCGACAACATAGGCGCTCCGAAACCTCCCGGTTTAACTTTATCCCGAATTTTAGGGTGAATTTATCGCATTGCCGTCTAAAAATCGTCAAAATAATAACACACCGGGGATCACGCGAAACTCGCAAGCGACGAATAAGACGGAGCTCGAGCTGTTCCATCGGCTGTCGCGTCTACCATAATAAGCGCGAGTAAAAGTAGCGGCTCGTAACTGTTGTTTACCAACGTTGATGTATTTATATACATATATATTTTATCTCGTTATTATTTTAATTACATAGCGTTCGTTTCTAAGAAAGTACTCGATAACCGTACCGAGTACGCGCGGCTACTTTTACGCCTACCTCTTTGTATGGATTTGCGATCGACCGACCGTATACGGATATTCTCTCCGTATAGTTACGTGCAGGCTGCGGCGGTCAGCTCGGCTAAAACTCGCGGCAAGGCAAGGCAAGGCAAGGCAAGGCAAAGTCATCGAGCGACCAACCGTGCTACATGTAAGCACGCTAACGTACACCCATACAGAGATATATCCCGTGGGCATTTGCATTCAATGCTCTTACCTACCGAGCGAGTATCCCTTCTACGTAGCCACTGCCACCGCTGCGCCACTGCTTCTCGCCCTTTCTAACCGGTCCTTGTACCATTGTGTTTATTTATGCACTTTAATTATATCGAATATGGTACCGAGAACACTAATGCCAGAAATCTCTCTCCGACACACACGTTAAACGCGAGCGTAAGCTCGCGCGGATCTGTACCCGCACACGTTTTCCTCTTATCGATGCACAGATTGCATTCAGCTGGAACTGCGAATCTACGAGTACGTCCCGCGTGTATACATACATAAGTAATATCCCGTTGTCTCCGTCTTCTCCGTGGAAGAAGAATCGAGTCGTTACGTTCGGTCCAAGTATTTTCTAGAGATACGAGTTCCTCTTGATTGCCGCGAATGCTCGGCTGTGCGTCGCGTACTTGCTTTCACGATCGGTTTCTCTTTCCGATCGACCCGTTGCTCTCCGGAGAAAAGAATTTCCGATAAGTCCGTATTATCTAACGACAAACTGGAACGAGAGATATCTCGGTAACTTCACCGATGTACGGAGGCACCGTTTCGTTTACGTTACGATCGTTGAAGCAGTTTACGTCATCCACGGGGCATATTCTATCCATCTTGCGACGAGAGCTACCCCGTTTTTCAAGGACTCGTCTCGCGCAGATGGTGCTACTCCCGCACGGTCTAACAGCAGCCACAGCCGTTTGTCTCTTCCATGCACGCGTAGCACGAAGGGTACACGCGGGCACGACGCGGCTGCTGCTCTCATTAGTTGGTTCCTGCGGCTCGCGAAAAACCCCGAAGGGGTCTACGCCCGACAAGGGTGAGAATGGTAAAAAAGACGAGACGGGGCGAGACGGGAGATCCAAGAACCCTTCAATTCTTTCGCTCCAAATCTAGCGTCCGTTAATTGGAGGTTGTTTGACTACGCACCAGCTTCACCCCTGTCCCTCCTTTTCAAGACCCCACCTTTTTTTTTTTCTACCCCATCTATCTCCCCCTCTGTTCCAAGATTTTTAACTACTGGACGCGTCATCGACGCGTTAAAAAGAGAGAGAAAAAAAAGGGACATCTCGCTCAGATTGGAACCTAACTCAGCTTATCTTGTTGCATTTCGTTATTGGAAAAGCAACGCGGTGATAAAACGCGCATCGACGAAAGCAAAACAGTGCGATAACGGAAGGAATGGAATGGATGTATGATACTTTCGCCTGCATCATACTTGCATATATATATATTGGAATTAGACGAATGCAAGTTAAAATCGTCCCACAGTCGCGTATCGGAGAATTCGGAATTTCTTTTCCGAACGAGCTGGTGAAAAGTTGGTTCCGGAGCTGTTGGTTCGCGAGCTCCACCACACAAGCGTAGAACTGTGTGTTTGCACGGCGCTAACGATGAGCAAACAGACCGGAACGGCTTAGCCGATACACCGCCTAGTCGCGTGAATCATCATTCGGCTGGAGACCAAAGAGGCGAAGGAAAAAGGACCGGGCGAAATTTCCTTTTTCCGTCTAAAGATTTACCCTTATTCCGACAACGATAGAAACAACCCTCCGATAACGGAATTCATTCGGAATTTCGTTCGATGCGTAAAAATTGTGAATTTTATTATTCCTCCGTTTGGCACGCATTTCAACACTTGATATACGGATACTCGTTTGAAAAATTAACCGAAACGTAGTGATAGTACATAGATAGTAATAGTAAGAATGGAAACGATTTGTTCCAGTACTGAGAGATGAATTTCGAGCGGAACCGCAAAACACTAGAGTCGCAGCTGGAGAAACCGCTTTATTGGAATGCGGACCACCCCGAGGACATCCGGAACCGACGTTACATTGGAAAAAGAACGGTCACAAAATCGATTTGGATTCTACTAAAAGGTATTTTTCCTATGCCTACTTATCGTTTCGATGTCCGATCAGACACGTTACATGGCGCGTACGTTATATATAAATCGCATATAGGATCACTTTGGTGGACGGTGGGAATTTGATGATCTCGGACGTAAGGCAAACGGATCAAGGAAAGTATCAGTGCGTTGCCGAGAACATGGTAGGCGTGAAAGAATCCGCAGTGGCAACTTTGACAGTTCACGGTAATTTAGAATACATTTACTATACATACGTGCATACATAGAATACATTTATGGCAAAGGTGAATAAATATTTGTTGTAATATTTTCTGTTTGTTCATTCTTATTTAGTGAAACCGTTCTTCTTATCGACTCCCGCAAATCAAACGATCTTGACGGATCAGACGGCTGAGTTTGGTTGCCGTGTAGGCGGCGATCCTCCGCCCGAGATACTTTGGCGACGGAACGACGGAAAGATGCTGATCGGACGTGCGCATATTTTGGACGATAAGAGCTTGCGGATAGAAAAAGCGACGTCCCAAGATCAAGGCACGTATATCTGCGATGCCGAGAATGGCGTCGGTGCGATATCAGCGAGCGCAACTTTGACCGTACATTGTGAGTAAAAATGTGTTAAATTTTGTACCGAACGGGGGTAGCAGAACGGTACGTAACGCGTTCCGCTTCTTTGTATTATTTAGCGAGACCAGTCTTCACGAATTTTCCGAAAGACGAGATTGCTGGGATCGGATCGAACGTTTCCTTTTCCTGCGCGGCACGCGGCGCGCCGAAACCTTCCGTATTTTGGACTCGCGAAGGCTCTCAGGAACTAATGTTCCCTGGGAACGAGTATCAGGGACGTTACAAAGTGACGGAAGACGGAACTCTGCACATCAAAGGAGTCGTTGGTAAAGACGAAGGACACTACGTCTGCAGCGCGATCAGCCAAGCCGGCGCAAGTACGGCGACAGTTTTTCTTCAGGTATAGTTTCCCTTAATCTTGCTTGAAAACGAAATACGGGTGAAAAGTAAAATTCATTTTTGTTGGAAAAGGTCGCATCCATCGAAGAGGCTCCGCCACCCATTATCGAACTGGGCGCGACTAATCAGACGGTAGCTCCAAAAAGTGAAGCTTGGCTGCCGTGCCGCGCTTTCGGACGACCGGTACCAAAAATCCGCTGGTACAAAGACGACGAACCCGTGCGAGTCGACGTCGGCGATCGATTCGCGGTCGCTAGCAACGGCACGCTTTCGATAAAGAACCTTCAGTCGAGCGACAACGGAGTGTACAGTTGCGTCGCTTCCTCCGAGTCGGGGAATACATCGTGGACCGCGAGCTTGACGGTTAGCCCTGAAGCCAACGGTCACCGCGGTAGCATGCCGCCAGACGTAACGACGTTACCCGGAAGCCCGAGTAAACCGAGAATAGTGAATGCTACCAGTAACACGATTACGCTTACTTGGAGTCCGGGTCACGAGGGTGCCAGTAAGATAATTGACTACATCGTCGAATATTACGCCACGAATCCAAAAACTGGCTGGATCGTTGCCGCGATGGGAATTACCAGCGATATTTATACCGTAACCAACCTGAAGCCCGATACAAGTTACGCGTTCCTCGTTCGTGCTAGAAATGCTCAAGGTCTATCGCTTCCCGGTCCTCTTTCCGACGTTGCGCGCACGACCAGCCTCGATCAACAGACGATCCCGCAAACCGAATTGATTCGAGCTAGAGACCGGCTGAATAGCGAGATTCTCTACTTGAAGGAAGTTCAACCCATAAGCAGTACCAGCGTAAAGATCGTATGGGATATTCTCGGAGCTGCCGACTTGGTCGAGGGTCTCTACATTAGATACCGGCAGGTTTCCGAAAAACCAGAGTATAAAATGGTTACGGTACTGAACGCCGGAGCAACCAGCTACGTTTTAACGAACCTAAACAAGTACACGCGTTACGAGTTCTTTCTTGTTCCGTTTTTCAAAAGCATCGAAGGTAGACCGAGCAACGTGAGGCTGGCGACCACGTTGGAGGACGTACCCTCCGCTCCACCGGAAAATGTTCACGTTGGTATGATAAACGTGACCTCGGCGTTCGTTCGTTGGTCCCCACCGGCGAAAAGCATGCAGAACGGCCAGTTGATCGGATACAAGATTCAGATAAAGAGCAATAGCAGCAACAAGGTTTTGGGTCAAATGTCTTTAAACGCGTCGACGACGTCCGTAATTATCAACAGCTTAACGACCGGTGGTCTGTACACGGCACGGGTTGCCGGATTGACACGCATCGGACTCGGTCCGTTTTCCGCTCCGACCGTTCTGAACATGGATCCAGGACAGCTGACGCAATTGCCACCGCGAACGGATCCGAGTCAAGGGAGTGCTTCCGTCGTCAGCGAAACTTGGTTTCTAATCCTGATGATAACGGTCGTGCTTGCCGTTATCGCTACCCTGCTGGGAGTTCTTTACGTTCGACGAAGGCAAACGATGAGTAAACAGCTCGGTCACTCGAACGTTCCAGTTGGTACGGCCAACGACATTTGTCATTTAAACAAGGACACTCTATGGCTGGAACGCGGCTGGAGACCGAGCAATACTCTACAAACCTCCACCACCGACAAGGACTGCGAGACGAAGCTTCTCAGCAATCAGCAGAATCAAATTGGTCTGCCACCCGGAATCGTAGGAATGACGGGCTCGGAATATGCCGAAGTGAATCTCACCACGTTCTATAACACGAGAAAACAACTACAGGCTCCGCCGGAACCGTACGCCACGACTACGCTCTGCATGCCGACTCGTAGTCCAGACTCGATAGAAACCAGTGGTCGAAAGTCGAATTCGAGCGATTCCTGTCTCAAACCTGACTACTCGAGTTTGGATTCGAATCTGGATCGAAACAAATCGACCGTTTCGCCGTGCAGCGACAACGCCAGTAGCGTCTACAACGGAGACGATAACGCGGAACCGCATAGAAGGACTCATCAATATAGAATGCCGCTACCTACCGAAAATCCACCGCCGAATTGGTGCGATATGCTACCGCCCCCGCCAGAACATCCACCCTCGTTCGAAGGATCACTCGGTTCCGTCAGGACGCATTCCCATCCTCATCCCCATCAGCATCAATATCAATATCACCATCACCATCATCATCACCATCATCAACAACAACAACAGCAACAGCATCAACTTCAGTACCAATATCAACACCAACACCAACATCATTACCAGCAGCAGCAGCAGCAACAACAACAACAACAACAGTATCAAACGGCATTTAGCCCTCATCTAGGAAAAAGAAGTATCAACAGACAGAACGATTTAGACGCGGTGACTGGTTCCGGATTAGCTTTGGGACTAGGTTTAGGCTTGAGTTCGAATTCGGGTTCCGGATCTGGTTCCGGATCGGGTTGCGGGTCTGGACCAGGTTCGGGGAATTCTCAAAGTCCACCAAGTCCACCGGTCAGAACAGCTAATAACTTGGGAGGCTCGGGAACTGTTTGGAACGGTACGAGTCAACAGCAGCAGCAGCAACAACAACAACAACAACAACAACAATCATCGTCATCATTCGACGGTAGTTCCAGTCAACAAATTAGTAACGTTCACCCACAGAGCAGGTATACGAGTTTGCCTCCGCAAACGAATCCACCACCGCCGGCGTTGCCCGCTCTTCCGCAGGGATTCGATCGTTACGAGTACAAGACTAATCCAGAAAACGAGTACGAGAGCGGTTCTCTTTTGTATGGACAACGAAACGGTTCGCCGTTGGAAGACTACGATTCCACGTATTGTCGCGTAAACCGAACAGATTCACGGTCGGAACAATCGATCGCGAACGAGGAAATCTATCGACGTAACGATCGAGACGCTTATCCGACTGAGAGCCTCTATCAACCTGAGAACGACGATTGGGATAGAAAATCCTGCGATTCGAACGCGCACTCGGACGTTTGTTGTTCCTGTTCCGAGTCCAGTTGCCTGTACGGGAACGCGCTAGCATACAACGATCAGTTTACTTCGACATCGGCCACGTGTCTACACGATAAAGCCGGATCTCGAAGTAGAAGCGGTACAAGTCCCCGTAGAAGAAACGCTAGAACCTCTTCGCCGACCTACAGCAGCGGCGATAGTAATTACTCTTGTATTCCCCCGAGACAATCCGGAAGTATCGGCTCGCAAGAAAGGTCGAGGCATAACCGTAGTAAAGGTGAGCGTACGTGCATACCAGAATCGCTTAGTCGTTTTGTACATTCGACGCAACACCGATTTAACTCGAACCGTTCTTTTCCTCTTTCTCTTCAGACAAAGTGCCTAACTTCTCGAGAATCGGCAGCTATACTCAACACAATTCCACGAGCTCGAATACCGTCACCAGTGCCGGTAGTCAAAGGTACAACAAGCTAAACAATGTCTTCGTAGGTGGTGGAAACTCGAGCGTTCCAGCAGAGTGTAGTCGGCCGGCCGACCTTCGCGATGGCTGATATCGTCGCGATTCTCCGAAGCGGAGGATCTCTGGTGAACCTTTATCGTCGAGATAATTGAATTGGATCCCAACGAATTTAGTCGTCTCGCGACTACTCGACTATCGCGATCGCGGATGTATCTACGGGACTTTTACCTATCTTTACGGACCTCGATCGCGTTCTCGGCATCTTCAACGTTGAACCGTTGACATCGATACCACCACCAATCATTTGGTTCGTCTCTCGTTTATGAATTTTCTCCGTTCATATTCAGAGTTTCGTCTCGCTCCTCCTCCCTTCCGTCTCATCCATATCGCTTTCCTTCATCTTCTCATCGCGATATCCTACTTGTTCGAAGCAGAATAATCTATTCTCATTCCGTTTTCCAATTTTCCAATCCTTACTCGATCGGTATACACTCACCGACACCGAGTCCCGATTAAAACACGAGAGATAGAGGACGGTGTGCCAAGAAAAAGGTGCGCGTTAAAACGTTAAACGGATTCGAGCGAATAGGTAGCTTTCTCGCGAGTGACATTTCGTTGAACAGGTAGTAAAATTCGCGTTAGGTAGCTTCGATTCAACGTGACATTGATTTTCACTAGATTCTACGTTCTCGCCATCAAGTTCCGTACATGTGTATGTCGTGCTTTTTAACGATATAACGTTCCTAAACTGTAAGAAAACGTCTCGATGCTTGTCGCGTTAAGCGAAACAATCGACGGACGATTCTCCTAAATACGCGCCTTTATAACGGGTACGTGCGATTAACAAGTATGTTTGTACATATACGTATATTATTACCACTGCCGCAACAGCGACTGCCAGTGTAAGTAGTATCTATTATCATATCGAACAATTTTGTACAAGCTGTATACGCTGCTATGTTCTTTCCGTGAAGTTAAAGTAGCCGTAACCGCCGCTTGAAGGTAATTTATCGCGAACGCCACGTAACGCGTCGACGAATTTCACTTTTTCATAATAGCCAACGCCAACGAAATCGCGGCAGCTCGCCGTAGAGAGGTGCGTAATCCTAATCGAAGATCCCGGCAATATCACACACGAAATGGATCTCAGGTTAACCGACAACAAATTTGTTGTAATTAGTTTAACGTTTTAAGGAAAGGTAGGAAGGAAGAAAGAAGGAAAGAAAGAAAGAAAATTTACTGTATTAAATTGGTACAATTTAGTAAAAGTATAGTCGATCGATGGTTATGGTTATGATTATGGTTACGGTTATAGATGAATAAAAATCGGACGTCAAAAAAACACTGCCGAGGATTATGAATAATTCCGTAATGTTACGTAGAATGGTATAAATTAATAATTGTAAATCAGTCGAGCGAGTGTAAAAGTTTTTGCAAACGAAATTGGTGAATCCGTAGCGTGTATAGATACAAATGTAATCCATCCAGACTGACGAGAAGCGAAAAATCTAATTAATGGATAACTACCGTTTTTGTAGCGTGTTTAGACTAGAATTCGAATCGGTGAACCATAGCCACGTAGGACATATATATTTTAAGTAACATTCACCGTAACAATATCCGAACTATCTCCATATAGATCTATTTCGACTGTCCACCGAGTTTGCCAAACTTGACTCAAGTTTAACGACGCAAATGACCGTTGTAGGAATACGTATCGTATAAGTTCTTCGGGAGAGCGAACGCCCTCAAATCTGTACATAGACTCGCACTTGAGATTTTCCATGGTATGGAAGAACGCGCGGTATCGATAGGGGATCGATAGTAGTTACTTACTTAGATACCGAAAATAATCCGTTCGAGGTCGAGAGCTCATGGTATTTTCGTTATACGACGAGAGAATCGCGAAAGAACGGACTTTTCGCTTTACGTCGAACCATCTTAACAATTTGCAGGAAAAATGTAATACGTTATTTTTATAGTTTATCGTCCTCGCACGATTGTTACGATGGTTTGCACCATTTGTATCATACATATAATGCGCGCCGCGTAATTCCTCCAGGTTGCATTGCACAAAAATAAAACGGGGCGCGCAAGCATCGATGCTTGCGCGCCCGTTCTTTCCTATTTTTTCATTTTTATTTCTATTCGTACCACCTGTAACCTCGCTTTCAATCCGACCTACCGTTATTATCGTTTCATCCCTGCTTCATTGTAGAATTACCTCGAATTGTTTAAATTCTTCCTACGTTTATCCACTCGTTCGTGGCACGCACGTGCACCACCTCTATTCAATCAATCAACCACCCATCGAGAATTGGAACGAGGAACGTCGATACTCTTCCGTTTGCGAAACATGTAAATTATACGTAATTCCAGACTGATTCGTATTCGTGCAAACAAATTGTACGCTCAATTTTCTACCAAACGAGATCATATCCGACAAACAACATTCAAAGTGTCTATCGGTCTCAATCGAGATCGAGATTATCGATATCGTAGGCTGTCAGAATATTTCACGGCTACGGCACATTAATCGTCATATCATTAACTTTCGAATTAAAAGGATCGACGCTGATAAAACGTTCCGCACAACCTACGAGTCGATAGGTATTCCATTTTAATTGCATCATTTAGCTCCTAAGTTTGAATCTAAACGCGATAACTGACGAGTGATTTAGCTTAAATATTCTTTACATTTTGTAAATAAAGCGTATAAGAAAGAAAAGAAACGTTTCGTCGCGAACGTTTTCGTAGGCAATAACTTATTTATTATTAGGCAAACACGAACGATTGTTCAGTTCGAACACGTGATCGCAAAAAAAAAAAGAAACGATGCGAATAAAATCGATCGATCGATCGATCGACGAATCAGTTATATACACGCAGATACGCGCGCACAAGTGTAGATAATTGAAAAATAACGATCATTATTGTCAAGTACTGCATCATACACACACGAAAACTCACACAACCACACATATACACGTAAACACACACACAAAAGGCGTATAAGATACATACACGGAGACGTTACGTAATATACGAGTAACGATTATTAATAAAAAAAATTAACGTTAAAACCTCGAGCAGTTTACCAATTTTATATTCACGTATCGAAATATTTAAAACCGATGTTCCCTTTTATTTTAACAAGGAATTTGGAAATCCTACAGCCAGCGTTTTTATAAATACGTAACTTTATTATAACGGTTGACAATTATTTACAGTTTCATTTGGTAACGTACTATTTCATTTAATATTTACGATATAGAACGTCGAGTAGAAAAGAAAATAGTTTACATCTTGGTATTTATAATTAGCCGCAACTACCCTTGCTACAGCAGCTACGTTTTGGCGGTCGATAGCCTTTGGAACTATCACCCATTAACGGATTATATTCTGTAAAAAGAAAAAAAAAATGAGAAAACGTCGCGTAGTAATTTATATGGCTTATATGGTTGTCAACTTATAATTTCTTTACCTCCTCTTAGGGATTTATGACTTTTCTTGTCAGAAGGGAGCCGCGTGTTTTCATTGTTCCCTAATTTATGGCCCGCGAGATTGGCATCCATTAATATCGATTGTTTTTTCTGTTTTCCTTCATGCTGAAACAAAAAGTAACTGTAAGTAATCTGTTTTTAAACAAGTAGTACAATCCAAAACTTACCTCTCCACCTTGTGGATGCACGAGCATACATTTCTGGTAATATTCTTGTTGCATTTTTTGCCTCGAAGCTTCCAAAGCTGATAATCTTTCTTGCAGAAGATCCGGATCTAAATATACAGAAATAAATGAATATTTTTATACGCATAGGATATTAATTACGCTACGGTACAAAGCATTACAAGTATATATATCATTACTTTTATGGTATTTGGCAGCATACTCTTGTTCATCTTTTCGTAACTTCCAATTTGAATACTTTTCCCAAATATATGGAGAAGCGTACCAAATGACAATTGCAATTCCGATCAAGTACCATCCGACAGATGCGACATAGCTCCATACTAAACCAAAATCGACGATCAAGATATTAAAAAAAAAATTGCTTTACATATCGTTTGAAATCATTAAATATGCATTATCAATAAGAAAGAACTTTTCAGTTTTTCTATTTACGAAATTAACATCTAAAAACAAAAACGTACGAACAACATAACCTACTATAAAAGAAACATGTACAGGACGCGTGTAAACACATTATAATATAAATATTCCATCAAGATTTAGTGTTATAAACGAATAGGAAAAAAATAGATAATATATCGACGAAAAATAATTCTTTCTCTAGAGAAATATGAAAGTGACATTCTGGATTGTCATTTCCTTAGAATTCCTAATTTGTTATACGTACGCCACTCCGTGTAAGACATTCCAAACTGTCCATTATCGGTATAATCCATGTTTTGGTTTTATTTCCAAATATAGGATGATTACAGAAATCCAAAAAATTAATTTCCAAAAGCTCACGTACCACGAACCAAGTTGATGGTTAATTTTACGACGCTTCTTACCTTTCTCTTGTCAACTAAAGCGAAGGAGCGCATGCGCGTGTATATTTACATATATATAGAGAGATCCTTCGTACGAAAGTTTGTAATATCGTGCAAAGTGATTGACTGGATGAAAAAGGTCTGTACAAAAAGAATATATAAAATCTGAATGTATTTACAGTATCGTACAACGAAATAGTTAATTGGAAATAAGTTACAATGATATAATATCGTAAAATAGATTTTGACTTTAATAGCCGTATTTTTCATTAAGACTTGTTTTTCCATCTCCAAGTTGATCCTGCGGTGGAACCCACATAGAGTAATTATTCGCGTATACTTCTTGATCGCAAGGTGCCTTCTGTTGCTCTCGCCTATGTTTTTTCTTTATTTCAACTTGGTTCTTTTGTTTTTTTTCATTTTCTCTTTGAGATTTATTTATAGTAACAGTAGTAATATCAGCAGCAACACTAGTAGTAGTAGTAGTAGCAGTAGTAGTATCAGAAATGGGATCAACAATATTAGTATTATAAATAGTCGACGAATTGCATGACTCGGAACTTTCTTTATCGTTCAAAGAAGAGAGATTCAAACACTCGTTCTTTTCGTCATCAACGTCCGAATCTTGTTCCGATTCTATTTCTTCGTCTGCAACTGTACTCGATACCAACGAATTATCTGTACCAACTGGATGATTCGCTTGTTTTTTCTACAAACGGTAGAAATTAAAGTCGACAATAAAATTGTAATTTTCCAAAAGAATATTTATAACAACTTACCTTTCTACGATAAAGCTCTGAGTGTTGAATTCTGCTTTTTTTCGACGATGTTTCTTGCACAAGATTCGACTTCGTTTTAATCGGATGTTCCGTTTGATCGGTAGTTATAAGAGCCGGTAAATTTGCTGGACGCGTCAAGTTTAATAATTTAATTAAACTTGCTTCCTCTTTACGAAGAGTTTGTAATTCCAGTTTCATCTTGGCAATATCACTTTTAGTCAAAGCGAATGAATTTAAACTTGACATGAAAATATCTAACGCATCCTCTTCCGTTGTTTCTTTGTTTGCATTATTTTCATTTTGCCAATTTTGAATCTCGTTCGACAAATGTGAGATTCGTTTCGTAACTTTTGTATGGTTTTCAAGCTAGAAGAAGAAAAATACGGGTAACGCTTTTATTGAAATTTACATAAGCTTAAACGACATACTCACCAAGGAATCATACGTTTCTACTTTCTCCTCTAATTTACCAGCTAATCGCATCCTCTGTTCACGTTTTTTTTCTATCGATCCTGTTCTATCCAAAAAGTTATCTTCGTCCGAATCGTAAAAATCTTCAGCTTCCCAATTTCTTGTTTTTCTTTTTCTTGCTTCTACAAGCAATCAGTCAGGAAATCAACGTTCGATGTTAAGACGTAACATTCATCGTGCGAAATTTAATTACACGTCACACCTTCACCCTTACCATGATTCGCTTGCCTTAACAATCCATATTTGTCTAAGATTTTACAGGCTTCTAGCGCGCACTGCACGACCGATTCTTTTTTCTTGCCTTTAACAAGGGCTTCAGCTCTGATGGAACGACCAACAACTTCTTCCATAGGAAGGCTATACGTTCCATGGAAAGATACATTGAAAATAAATATCGGATAATTATTCGATATCTATTAACATAAAACATTTGCGGTTTAAAATCGCGAGTACTTACTCTACCCAGCACAAAAATTGACCAGGTCCCTTCTCTTCGGTTTTATACTGTAGGTCGTATCCCTCTCTTTCAAACCATCCTCTCAGAGTTTTCTTAGGATCCTCCAAGACTAAATTTTCATCCGCGACACAGGCATAAGGATTTTCTTGCAAATCTGTTTCTTCATCGGCATCTTCTCCCATACCCCAATCGATACCATCTCTTTCTTTTGTATCCACAGATGCTTTAGTTTCCTCGTCGGTACGTTGTTTTTTTTCTAATTCAGCTGCTCTCATTTCCTGAAATGTAGCTATTTTTTACTTTTTTTATTTTGTTACAGTTACCAGCTAGCACAACTAGCTTAGATACGAATTACCGAGGAAATCATATCGCGACTAAGGAATGAAAGATACCTTTAATTGAGATACAGTATAATCGGATTCTTCTTCCCGATCGTCTGATGGTGCTTGCAAAATATATTTTCTTTGACTACATCCAAATCTCAGCATATGACCACCCCGTACACGTACGTATACATGAGGTTTTATAAGATTTCCATTCCAAAATGTACCATGGGTACTTCCTAGATCGTATATGTAAAATCCCTTCGAATGTTCCTCGTCTTGTTTGGATCTGTATTGCAAAACAGCATGATATCTCGAAATAGTTGGATGCGCCAAAGATATGTGACACGAAGGTAACCGTCCAATGGTATAGAAATTTTGTTTGCTTAGCGAAACAGTTTCAACAATAACTCCAGATTTTAATACCTCCATTTCGTAATTGTTTTCAGGTGTACCACTCCATGGTGGCTCAATATATGGAATAAGTGGATCGTTTGGATGCTGTAGAGATACAACGATATTTTCAGAGCTACAGGCTGTGCTTTCGTCCACTGACGTCTTACAAGTTTGACTCGCTGGTCGAGAACGTTTGGGACTGATAAGAACTGTCGGCTTTTTGAACGTCGCGATATCAACGGTGCTATTCGGGTCGTCGTTTATAGAAGAACGTTTCGTAGAAGAAACAATGTTTTCATCATCCGACGCTTTGTCATCGTACCTTTCATCTTCTGCTTGGTTTTTATTTTCATCGTCCGAATGATTTTGCGAAGAATGTTCGCACTGTTTCGATACTTGCGTTAATTCGTCGATATCTATTTTCGTTTCCATAATTGTGACCGTAGTCTTTCGCAGGAAAAAGTAAGTAAGGTATTTATCTCCTTTTTCGAGGAATATTTATTAAAGATGTGCAATGTTATAAAAAGATACTTTCGAATCAACAACAATAAACAACGACATCGAAGACGTCTGCGGAGGTTATCGGATGTAGTACCACTGCTACTAAACGGCGTTGATATAGTTGACTCCATTCCCGCTAGATACCACCACTCTGAGGGTTTTAGTACTAGTAGCGCCATCGGTGAGAAAATGCCCAAGTTTGTAATGAAAATAGTTCCAACCATTTCTTTAAGATGGCGCCACAAATATTTTTTTTTATTTTTAAAGTACGTAGATACCTTCTACATTGCACTGTCTTACATCACTGGCTAAGTTACAAAAATAATATTTGCTGTACATTATACATTATCAATACATGTGTCTATATCTATTTAACATTTTCTTATACTACAGTATAATCATTATAATGACATAATCGTTATTCTTAAAACTATATTTATAAAATTTTTTACATTGAATGTATATTGTGCTCTGCTGCTTGTTAGTTATTCTATAGATGTTCTTTGAAATGAATTTCCCTGAATTGACGCACCAATCTATGTACTACGCTTGTGAATAATCTAATAAATCAAGCCACAAATATTTATTAATAAATTATTTTTTTCTCGATAAATGCATTTTTAAATATCATTCCAACATTTCTCTGCTTTAACTTTCTCGCACATTTTCCTTTAAATCCTTTTAATTCCTGACATATTTCCCTTAAATTTCCCTTCATTTTTTCTGACATATTTCCCTTAAATTTCCCTTCATTTTTTCTGACATTTCCCATTAATTTCCCTTCCAATCCTGGCATATTTCCCTTCATTTTCCCTTCAATTCCTGGCATATTTCCCTTTAATTTCCCTTCATTTTCCCTTCAATTCCTGGCATATTTCCCTTGAATTTCCCTTTCATTTTCCTTCATTTTCCTTTCAATTCCTGGCATATTTCCCTTTAATTTCCCTTTAATTTCCCTTCAATTCCTGGCATATTTCCCTTTAATTTCCCTTCATTAATTTTCCTTTAATTTTCCTTTAATTTTCCTTCAATTCCTGGCATATTTCCCTTTAATTTCCATTCATTTTCCTTCAATTCCTGGCATATTTCCCTTTAATTTCCCTTCATTTTCCTTCAATTCCTGGCATATTTCCCTTCAATT
>NW_026534341.1:1479504-1480330 GCF_026225885.1 Hylaeus anthracinus
CCTTCAATTTCCCTTCATTTTCCTTCAATTCCTGGCATATTTCCCTTTAATTTTCCTTCATTTTCTCTGACATTTCCTTTTAATTTCGCTTCAATTCCTGGCATTTTCTCTGACATTGCCCTTTTATTTTCCTTCAATTCTTAGTACATATCCCTTTAATTTCCGTCTATTTTCTGTCACATTTCCCGTTAATATCCTTCAACTGGTACATTCCCTGGTACATTCTCTTCATGTCTTGTGGTACACGTTGAAAGTCTGACAAACAGCAGACCTCAAAAGTTCAACAAAGTTGCAAATTGATCGATTCGAAAATTCAACAAAATTCAAGAGTACAAAAAAGTGGCAACTCAGAAGTTCGAGGAAAAGGCGATTTTTCCCATTTTGTCACATTTTGATGAACATCTGAGTTGCCACTTTGTTGTACTTTTGAGCCGTGCAACTTTGTAGAAATTTTGAGCGTTGCAACTTTGTTGCAAGGTTTGAGTTGAGCGAAGTTTTTAGGGATGTGATCGAAAATGTCAGGAGTTGTCAGAATGTGTCAGGTGTTGTTAGGAGATTTCAGGAGATGGTAGGGAATGTTTTGTGGGACATTAGGGGATGTTAGAATGTGTTAGAGAATGTCAGAGGGATGTTAGAATGTGTTAGAGGGATGTTAGAATGTGTTAGAGGGATGTTAGAGGGTTGTTAGGGATGTTAGAGGGCTGTTTAGGGATGTTAGATGGTTGTTAGGAGGTGTTAGGACGTGTCAGGAAGTGTTGGGAGGTGTTAGGAGATGTCAGAAGGTGTTAGAAGATGTTAGAATGTGTTAGGAAATGTCAGAGGGGTG
>NW_026534341.1:1480340-1561921 GCF_026225885.1 Hylaeus anthracinus
TGTTAGGGATGTTAGGGTATGCTAGTGGATGTTAGAGGGTTGTTTAGAGATGTTAGATGGTTGTTAGAAGGTGTTAGGAGTTGTCAGGAGGTGTCAGGAGTTGTTAGGAGATTTTAGGAGGTATTAGGAGGGGTCAGGTGGTGCCAGGAATTGTTAGGAGGTGTTTGGAGATGATAGAAGGTTTTAGGAATTGTCGGGAGGTCTCAAAAATTGAACGAAAGTTTAGTTGCCACTAATAATATGTCGGCGCGGAGTATATGCCACTTTTGAAATGCAACCAGCTAGCTAGTTTGTTGGTTCGGTTGTCATCCCGTAGGCGCAGGGATGCCCCCGGTATGCGGCAACCATTACTAGTGCTTTTGTCAGTTCGGTTGTAGATGAAAAGCTCTAGTGTATTTTTCATTGTCATTAGATTTTACTTCTGTCATTGAATAAATCGATACTCACGCAACAATTAATTATACCAGATTAACGATTTACGCAAACCGAAAGACTTATATTCACGCAAAGTCTGAGATTGAAAAGTTGAAAATGTTGGAAGAGGTTACGAACAGCTGGGCCATCGGCCTGCACTCGTTTCTTGACGTTTCACAGTTTACACCGATGGTATCGAATTTGTGGGATAAAGAAACGTTCAACGTGCAACATTTAATTGACACGAAAATAAAAAAGGCTGACGTACTTCTTGGATACTCGATTCTGCTTTGGGTGATTTTGTACCTGATGTATGAAAAGTGCCTTAATGTACGTTTTCTATTTCGATATTTCGAACTTCCACGTTGTTTTGTTATGTTAATTAATGAACTTATCGATTGTGTTTCTTTGGCTTATTGGCAAAGAGTGCAGATAAAGAATAACAAGCCTTCAATTTGGTACTTTTGATTTTATTTATTAACACAGTCGCTACTTCGACGTATGCGAATACCATTGGTGCAGAGGAGTAGAATAATCGAGGCTGTGTGGAATTGTGGATTTTGCTTTGGTAGCATTTGTTATCTAAAGTCGTCTACAATCAAGACAATAAACTTCTTCTCTGAAGGACGGGAGGTGACGCACGAAGAGCTGGGTGTCATTCTGCATAAAAGCTTTTATTTTCATCGGGCAGGAGTAGAGATATTCTGTCATGGAGCTTGGTCGAAAGGCTGGGCAAACTTGCTATTTGCGTCATTCGTCATGAATCCATATCAGGAAAAGTAATGAAGCTTCCATTTTAATAGAGCCAACTGATATTACCTCGTTTGTCTAGACATTTCTTAACACTTTGTTTAATCATTTCACTGTTTCCTTCAGTCTCATAGAGTATCTTTAAGTTCTGTAGTTCACTTGTTCTTTCACAGATGGTGTACAGTAGTAAGCACCTTCTTATTTTATAAAGCAATTGACACTATTGTAATAAATATTTGTCGAATTCTATTGTGTGTATTCCACTTCAGAGGAAGAAAGTTAGCCAAACTATTTTTCTTCGTTCATTGCCTTGGATGGTTAGTACATTGAATTTGAAAAAAAATTTAATAAAGTATTTTTTCTGATAAATATTATTTTTAGGATATATTTATATGTACTATTTGTGCCTAAATTGATGTTACGACTGGAAAAGACTACTTACACCCGGGCAGAGCTTGGCTTATGGCTGTGGTTTACAGCAGAATGTATAGATTCGGTAATAATATCGTACACGTTGATCTTAATTCAAAGTGTTTCTTTGTTTCGTAGAAAACAATTTTTACTTAAATTAAGATTTAATGTATAGGTGTGGCTAAGACTTTTGGGATGTGCTAAGGCTACGTACTGGCTCGAAATTTGTTTATTTCCCCGTCCAACGCGTGAAGCAATCGTACTTGCGGGAATTCAAAAGCGACATAGAGATTCTTTAAGAAAGTTAGTTAATAAGACATCAAAGAAGACTGAACTATGGCAAACTATGCTCTGTAAGTATGCCGGAGCGTTAAACTTATCTACGAAAATTTTAATGTTAATAATGATTTTAAAATAAAGGTGCGGTAGCTATTAAGAAAAAATTGAAAAAAATTAGACAAGCAAAGCAGAATGATTCCGAATTGACGATTGATTCTGCTGAAACGGAAAAAACGCAAGTGGAGAACGAAGAAGAGAGAGATCAATAATTACAAAATTATACAGTCAGTATTATTACAAAATTGCAGCTCCTTATGTATTGGTAAGGAAAGACAGTAAATGAGATTTATTTATAGTTCCTATAATATCTTCAAATGAATTTATGTAGAAGAAAAATGTTAAACGCGATCAATTTAAGAATACGAACGGGATGTAATTAATGAAAATCTGCACAAAATTTTGTTTAATACAAAAATCAAATTTATTTGAGAATTTGATAGATGTATACCTGTATATGTAGAAAGTTCCATCGCATACACGCTTATAAGTTAACGGTACATGTCACGATTAATATCCGTCGCGTTTTACACAAACCTTCAGTTGAGGATTTCGTGATTGGCACGATATCACGGTAACATTACAATCGAGATTACGAAGCATGCATTCGTATTAGGGTAGGTGGATAAAAACAGTAATTGATACGGTTGACACGTTGATTATTAATTTAACTTCAAATGGTTAACGATTATTTTCATATGAATTCATTCATAAAATCTTCGCTCGGAAAATGACTTTACGTTTTGTGATAATGCAGGATGAGTGTAGTACAATTAGCTCGCATATAGTTTTGTTTCTTATCTTTTAAACATTAAGCTAGAGGCACAATATGTATATCTACAAAGCGAATAGAGAACACGCCGATGCTATTTCGCTTGATGTCAAAATTGCTTACGGATTAAGCGTAGGTACATTGTAATACGACATAGATTAACCGATAAATAACCTATCTGGGACAGTAAATAAAAAGATTTAGAAGCAATTCACGAAATTAAAGCGAAGAAAGAATATTACAGGTTAAAAGTGGGGTTTAAACTAAAATTGTAAGAAATCGAAACATTGCTCGTATCCGTTATAATAAAGAAACGTGATTCATGTGACACGTTATTCCTAGATATATAAAGTTTTATTTCCGATCATTCTGGACTGTGTCAATAAAATATAGTACATGTATTTAGGCTGAATTGTTCCACGATGTTATACAGTTTAATGAAAAATATTATAAACGAATATGGTTGGAATAAAGTTGTATTTAATACGCCGGAAGTGTATACGCCTCGATGGAATCATACTTCTAAAAATTGTTAAAACATTCGGTTTAGAAACTTATACGTAACAAGTTGTATTACACAAACGCATAATACCATTTCCTAACCCGATAATAATTAATATTAAAATTATTCAAGCGACCTTACTTTTACGACATTGTCTAAATGCAGGGGCATTCTATGTTCTAGCGAATGCATCAATGCACCTCGTTCCTTGTAATTAAAAAGTTACATATCGTTCTCTTCTTTCTTTCATTTTTTTTTTTTTTTGCACGAGGAAATTGTACCTCGCGCAGTACAGAGCTTCTCAAACGATTACCAGTTAATAATCTAAAAAATCATGCTCGTCCCAGTTCCGAAAATTTGTCTGAGAAGTTACATCGTACGAACAAACGAAACTTTGTAAAAGGTGATGGTACAGAATTGAATCGATGGTAAAACATTTAATAATAACGTCGATCGATTGTGCGCTACACAAAACCCGATTACTCGCTGCGATGATTAAAACTACGTTTAATACAGCAACACTTCTCTCCCTGAATGCGTTGTGAATCCAAGTGCTGAATAAGGCCTTTTCATGTGAATGACGACCGTTAAAAGTTCAACACCGTTTATAAAATTCCATCCTCCGAGAACAACATTCTCGATGGCCTCTCGCGAACGATAGACAACCGTTTGTTTTATTACGTAGGTTTTATAATCGAACTTATAGACACACTCACAAAATATCTTGCCATATTATTTTATCGTGTGTGTAATGGTTATTTGTAATATTTATATATATGTATATTGTTAAATTGTTTTAACTTACGTCGAATAACTATCACTGCGCTCACTTCACGTTAATAACGTGTAATCAGTTTTTCCTTCTTTTTTTTTTTTTTTTGAGTTTCTTTAATGACCTTCTCACACATTCACGCTCTCTCAAACGACGAAAAAATAAAGGACGAAAGATGGAAGGAAATACAATGTCCACGTGTAAAATTCACACCGGTGCGATGATCATAATGACAAGCTGCTTTTTTTTGTTCTTTTATTATTTCTTCGTTTCGGAATCGGATGCTTGTGTTTAAAATTTTGACGAACGAGATGAACAGATTTTTTGTTTGTTAAATATAATATCTTTATGTATATGGCATTCTAATGTTTGTTATAAAATAAAATGGTTCGTGATGCTACCTTATCAGGAGCTTCTTCAAATGTTTATAATTCTATTTCAGTGCAACCATATCGGTACCCCGAACACTTCCGATTTACTTACATATCGTTTTCGGTGAACTTCTCGATTATTATAAATCCCGAATATTTCGGTGATTCGCTCTATATTAAACGCAACCTGATTCTTAATTTTGTCGTTCCAAGCAAAATGCTTGCACGTTACAAACGTTAACAACCACAGGGCTCTGATAATGTACGTTATCCATTAGTTCATCGACTAAAAAGAGTCACGCGTAAAAAATGTTTAAAACGTATCGAAAAGCTCTACGATCTGTGGCCGAAGAATACCAATTAAAGACGAAATCGACGTCTTATACGACGGATCGTTGGTTTGCTTTTAAGATATATCGTGGCTACTCACATATACTTAACTAGCAACTTACCAATCAGACTCTACTCGTTTTTTCTGTTGTTCTTTTTCTTTTTTTTGGTACATTTTTTTTGTGTTTTTTTTTTCTTTCTTTCTTTCTTTTATTTGGCGAGGGCAGCAGCGAATCAATAAAACATGTGATTTATCTGCCCGTCGAAAGTAAATTGTAATTTCATACCTCAGGAAGACAATAAATTATTGGAACGCGATCGTACAACAAACAATTACGTGTTTCTAGTTTTGTCCTCGTCTTCTTCCTTTCTCGTGCACGCGGTGTAAAATTTCTAATAAACGTTCGCGGTTCGTCGATGGTGCTGGAACGAATACGGTTACGAAAGTTACCTTATTACAAACATATACGTATTACATGAGCAATAAAATTTGAGTCGGTTAATATTTCTTAGGCCCAACCCGTGTCTTTCCTCTTTAGTTTCACATATTCTGCGCCTTCGCGTAGATGCAGATATTTAGAATTTGTAGTTTCGATCGGTGACGCGCGCGCCGTCGTTCCTCTTTCCTTTTTTTTCGTTTCTATTTATTTTTGTGAAAATATGGCCCCATTGTTACAGGCTCGATGTAGGTTTCGGAAACGGCTCGATATTATCTTTCTGTCATCCTGAGTCTGCAACAGGCTTCGTTGAATTAAATGCCACCTACATTTATGATCGCGGATCCGTTCTCGTTACCGGTTTTAATACATATTATAGCAGTCGTCGCCTTGTCGCGTCTCAGTCGATTCAACGTCGATCGTCGTTGTAAAACCCATTTAAAAACCCCAAATGTAAAATATAACGCTTCGGTCCCATGTACGCGATTTTCTTTCTCTCTGTACAACGCGACTGCGAGACTACTTCAGCGTGATCCATCGAATTTCTCGTGGGGCCCCTCGAGATCGATCGATCATTAGTTCCACTCGCGTTTTATGCTTCAAGAATAAATTAATATCACACTATACAATATTACAGTTTAATTTTGCTTCGAGACTCGTACTCAGCGCGGTCTAATGGCATCGATCATTCTCGACGATAAACACGAGCGTAATTCGTTAAACGAGTACGAAGAATCACAATTGTAGCGGCATAAAATTGAACATCTTTAGATCTTTCCATATTAATTCTAAATACATTGTGTACGTGTTTCGACAATTTGTTCGTTTCTATACTCTTAATACCTTGTGTTTAAACTTTATATCTCTTGCTTCATCTGCATTATCAACAATAAAACCACGTACTGGAAAGCGGTTGCTTCCAATCTCTGTCGAGGAATATATTTCTTGCTCTCTGGAACTGTTACTCGATTTAATTTTCTACTTAGGTAGCGAAATCGTCTCGAACCATGCGGTAGAAACTATAGGAATATAATACAAGAGCTTACGGAGCTAGAACGAGGCCATAAATCAACAATGCGAATGAACTTTCGGCGCAAACCAGAGATCAAGAAATTTGTCCAATTTCGTTCTCGAAAAAAATGTTATCGTTTTTTGCTATTTATTTGATCCAATTTTCTTCCATGTGTAATCGCTAGGATCCATAGTTGACTCTCCGAGTGTCGTCGAAGAATAGAGCAACGTAAATGTAGCTGTACAGATAAAATACAATCAAATACGGAAGTGATCGTATATACAACAGTTATACGTAGTTTACACGAGGAGTAAGGAGTTGATAAATGAAAGTAGAGGCAGAGGTTGAATCGAACCAACTGTTTTGTTAACACTCGGAGAGTCGAAACTTCTCTGCCTTAATTTTTTAATATCTTCGTGTCCTGGCCGCTCGTGTGCGTATTTTCTGAGAATCCTTGCGGAGCAGTCAAATCGCGATTAATTGGCCATTAGTCGTTTATAACTCACCCGAAAAGTCGAAGACTCGTCGAGGCTTCAGTCTTTCAGTCTGTTAACACCAGGGACGAGAAACCGCTGTTTTGCTCGTGTGAAACGTGTAAACTGTATCGTATCGCAAAACGAGCTGTACGATACATTTCGTAACGTGCTTTGTCGAGGTATATCACCAATTAAGATACGAAAATTAGTAGATCGACACCGATAACGGAACCTGACCCAAGCGAAGGAAATGGAAATATTCCGATGGTAGCGGTATCTCAGTAATTCTCCAGTGCTATGCTCTAGGCAACGAACTATTGGCTCGTCGGGTCGTTTTCTGTATCGTTAGTTGAACTTTGACGCGTCGATTAATGTTGCCTCGAGCATGACACTTTAGAACCAAGTATGGTCGGTTGCCAATGTTAACACGGACCGTTCGTGCAACGTACACGGTACAAGTACATCGAAATTATTCACGGTACGGTCTGGGTGTTTCTCGTAAAAGTCCCTGGTCAACGCGAACGCATTTTATATTTGTTCCTTGCGTCGTTGCGAAACGTGTATCGTTATTTATATATATTTATATGTACGTGTGTATGTTTGTGTGTACGTGAGCATGCGTTGTACGTGGAAGTAACGAAAATTAACAATTGTCTCTCAGAGGCTTGTGACGATGTGTGGCTTGGCAGTGGTGGATGCGATCTCGGAGAGTCGCACGTCGATTGGAATGCGATCGTCGTACAGCGTCGGGGCCTGAAGTATGATCCCCGCCGTACCAACAACCACGGCTAGTGTAAAAATCAACAGGAACAGCCTGTCGAGTACCATCGCAACGTATTTCCAATCTTCCTTCACCTGGAACAGAAAATGTTCTACTTAGAACCGTGCGCATATTCCAGTGATCCAAGTAGAAAACATAATACCAGATGACGGAGAACACTTTACGTCTGTAACAGAACGAATATAACTCTCACGTACTCTGGTGGAGTCTTCTTCCCTCTTCGTATGGTCGGCAATGAAACGAATGCCTTCGATGGCCTTGTACAGTTCTGGGCAGTGATGCCAATGATGAAGCGTGTTACAAAGAGCGTCCACGCTTTCCTCCGTCGGGAGTTGAGGCGGAGGAGCTGCCGTGGCCGCTGGTGATCCGTGAATGCGACACGCGCTTCCCAAATTCACCGCTTCCAATTCCCTGACGAGCAAAATTTCTCAGCTTAAACGCGCGTTGGATGCGCTTCGAAACTCAGAGAACAGGATTTCATTCAACCATTTGCACACGAGGACCTCTTTTTTTCTGGTATCTACCAGCAACTCGAGATGCTTTCTTAGCCATTCCATTGCCACGAATGTTATGCTTAGATTTGGACTTTGAAAACGGGATTGTCCAATTTGAGAATTGCTGCGTGAAATCTAGTCTCTCTCGAGTGCAAATGGTTGAACGTTCAGTTTAGGATTTTCTAGAGGAAAGGAGTTGGGAAAAATTAGAAAAATTTCTCAACGTTTAAGATTCATTTCAGGATCTGAAACGTTCGATAACGTTTGCGTACCGAGGATGTAATTCGTCCCGCGAATCGAGACTCGGGAACAGAACGGAGGATTCGACCAACTCCGAGGCTGAGGTCTCCACGAACATAGACGGGTCCCGCAATTCGAGACCGTTGCACGTTCTGACCATCACGCGCTGACCGTGATGACCACCCATGCCACGTTTGTCTATCTGGTACTGCGGCCTGTTTGGAAGTTAATTAAAAAAAAGTACGATTAACCGGTGGCAAGCGGATCGATCTTCGATGCGATGAAGAATATCCAAGTTTCTCTCGCGGTTAACTTTCGAACGGTGTAATAGAAACTCGCTACGATTTATTCTGAAGATATAAAGCATGTCGCTGCAGACGATCGGTGAAGTAAAAGCTTTTAAATATTCTAAGTTGATTGGTTTACGTACATGTTTTACGAAGTTATCGATGGACGACGAATAAGCAGACGAGTGAGAGAACGAATCAAGCAAAGAGTTGTCCAATTTATTCGATTAAAATGCATGGCGGTTAAAGGATGGAAAATTCGGTTTACTACGGTATCATGTTTCAGGCTTGCGAGAAACTACGTTCTACATCGGGACTACGTTAATGTTACGAATAGTATCTTACAGGTGATAGAAATGATCGGAAACTACTGTGGCAACCAAGCAGTGACTTACTCGTAATCGTTTACTGGTAAAGTGAACGTGTACAAGGTCTGAGCAAGGCGATGTAGCGTGGTGCTGAACTGTGCAGAACGTTTCAACGGAACTGTCGAACTGTCGGTGTTAGCGTTTACAGTGGCCAGTGCGGGAATCGAGTACGTTCGAGCACGAAAGAAAAGGGGAGAAAAAGACGAATCCGACGAATTTCCGTTTCTGCCTTCGTGCAAATCACGAGATACGATTTCGTTGCTTTACGCACGAATGTTTCGCGATACAGCGGTTAAATGAAATCTTAAAGCGACCAGATTAAACGACGTCGTTGGTCGTCGGATGATTTTGAGCGGGCCGTTGATTTGCAACTCGGCGGGAAACTGGAGTTTAGTGAATTCAAGTTCAATTCGCTCTGCGGACAGAGAGTAGTGGGTAGTTGTGCTAATGGTTGCAGACGCGACGTGACGCTAACGTCACGCGCGAGGCCACTAATGAACGTTCTAATGCTGCTTGGCACAGACCCAACGGCTGGTCCAAATGCTCGTAGAATCATATCTTGCCTGGAATCGTAATCGGTTCTCTTCGAAGACGTATTATACCTGCGCATCACCAGTAGTCTTGGCAGAACATGGATAAAAACACGACGGACCCACGGCGCCATCACGTGCGTCTGTGGCGACCGGAAGTGAACATTGAGGACTACCACCGTTACGCATATACTGAAACATGGAAACGATGACACGTTCGGATAACGGACATAAATGTATAAGTTTTCCCACGGTTTCCGTTATTAATATTAATCGGTTCGTACCTGAAGGTGTCTAGGATCATGGTGAAAAGGACGAATTTGCCGAGAAGCGGTACCACGAGCGACGTGGGCGGGATGATCTCGGCCAGCAGGAGGAAGAACACAGTCAGCGACAGTAAAATCGAAATTGATAGGCTGACCTGCAATCGGAAATATCGATCGTTTCAACCTGGTCTCGAGAGCGCCGCGTCTGAAAACACGGAATCGATAACGATAAAAATAATAAGATAGAGCGGATAAGGTGAAACGTTCGAAGACAATGTTCTGATCCGATTCAGAGTTCGAAGGGCACGCTCGAGGGAAGCGAACCGGCCACAAAGAGACAAAGAAGAGCTCTCGAGGTTAAGTGCGACGAACAAAACGTTCCTTTCATTCCCTCATGACACGGTATTGTATTTCGAAGAGTGTTAAGGTCGTGCCATTGCTTCTTGTAATGTCAGCCGAATCATTTGTACGCCGAACACCTGCGACGGAAAACGGGCAGAAACTATGTACCGGGTAGGTTGAATTCTTTCTCACCTACCACCGTGCTGGCTAATTAAAAGCTGATCGAAATGTCAGTTAAGACCGAGTTTAGGTTCGATTTACATTTCTGTCCATCTGTGTCGCGTCTTCTGCACTCGATCGATAGATGTTGATTGTTGATTGCGCAATTGATCTGCCCAAGCCTGGCTATGCTTGTTTTTTCTGTTCTGTTCAAGTCGAAGGTTGGTTGATAGAAATCTTGTACCATCAACGGTTTGTTCTGTTCACCTCTCGCAATCGTTTGCGAGTGTTGTTCAAATTTATTGTTTCGAAACTGTATTTTTCGGCAGCGTATCGCTAAGCACAGGCGAGGTTCGAGCCCGCAAACATCCTGGCACGCCCAAAAACCGTATCCGCGACGGGTTATGAATCAAGCTTTAAATCCAAATCCGGTAGCTACTGTAGATCAATGCGGGGCGAGGAAACAATGCCCTCTCCAATCGGCCTTTGTCCTCCGTTTCTCGTTTGCTTACCGATTCGAAACCTACACCCACCTATCGCGAGCACCGACTTTCATCTCGTGTTACGTCTATCGTTACGAGTATCGCGTTTGTATGCGCCCATATTCGCGCATCGCGTACATCCAACACGCTCTGGGTATCTCGATACAAGCCTCCCTCGCAGACATTGTATTATTAACCGAATTGTTCATTCTGGAGCATCTGTATCCTCGGATACGAAGCAACGCGGATATCCGTCGATTCTTGTCGTACTTGGGGACGGGAAACGGCGTTTCAACCCTTCGTCGATGCATCGAGTCGTAAATTAAGGGGCGTCGAGGTGCGAACGATAAAAAAATTCGTGGCTCGTAGGGGACGATAAGACGAAACTTTTTTTACTTTTTTTTTGAGTTTATTCATAGGGTGTTTAGTTTCAGAGATAAGAATCGAGAACTTGGAAGAAGTTTCTTTTTCCTGAAATTTTCAACGAACTTTTAATTTTTGAATTTTTATTCTCGAAAGTAGGCGTCCTATGAATAAACTGTAAATACGAAAAAGTTTCGTCTCGTCATCCCCCTATAAGCTGATATTTTCCTCTGGGCCCATTTCTCGAGGGCGTGAACGCACGTCCTTCGCAGCCAAAGGGTTGATAATTTAAGAGTCGATTCCTTATCTCGAAGGCCCATCGGGTTAAGGGAATCTCTCGGAAGAGAAAACTATATGGATGACGGGCAGAGTAAACGGTAAGAAATCGAACGGGACGCTGACATTCGACCTTCCCACGGCTCCAAATTTTGTCTTCCACCGTCCGCGGTGCCCTTTGTCTGCCTTTTTCGATCCAGAACAATACGAGTGAATTATAGAGGCGTGCACCGCGTCGAGTGGGTATCGGCTCGAGGTCAAGAGTCCACGAGGAATGGAGGCCGAGCGGCATTTAGAGGTTTGCATTCCGACGATGGATTTTGATATCCGACCCTCTCCTCCACCTGGAATCCGTTTCGATCGAACGAATCGGCTTGCCGCGAAATACCACGGGTCGATCCGATCTTTCCGCCAATCTCCATCCAATATTTTTCGACCTTTCGTTCTCCAACGTTTCGATTCGCTCGTCGTACGTCGGGTCGACGTTTCCGCTTGTACTTGAAATTCTTTGGGATATCCGCGATCCGACATTGGACGTTCTTCGGAAGACGAGCGTTCCGACGTGATCGCGAGAGGATAGGAGATATGGGCGCGCTTACCTTCTCGCCACTGTCGCTTGGCAGATAGAAGACCAACACCGTAAGGAAGGAGATACCCATGCACGGTATTATAAGATTGACGGTGTAAAATAGAGTCTTCCGTCTCATGGTGATGTTGAACGTGATGTCGAGGTAAGGCTCGTCGCAGCACGTGTAAAATTTTTCATTTCTGAAAATGAAAGGCGGGTAACGCTGTTAAGGGGTAGACACGCTCGCCGAGGTGGAATTTGTTAGTCCGAGATTGAGTTGATGAACGTATGCATATATATCAGGCTCGTTTGCCCGCGAGCCGGTGCGTCGAAAACGTTCGCAGACGCTCCGGACGACGAGGGTCTGATTACGCTTTCCCGGTTGGACGATGTTTCGGGGACGGACGCCCGGTGGAAATTGGCTTAAATCCGGGGGAAATTGTCGCGGCGCGCGTCGAGTTAATTTGTCGAGAAACTGAACGACTTACCTCACGGCTGGGACTTCGAGGATGTCCCACTCGACGGAAGTATAAAACTCCGACAGATCGACGCCGATGTCGACGACGTTGCTGCCCTGGATTTCGTCGATGTGTCGAAGATCGACCTGCGGAGGATCGCGCACAGAACGGAAATAAGAAAACACGGGAAATTCGACTTTGGAAAAGCGATACGTCGTCGAAAAGTACCTCGGTACGTAACGCGGGATCGTTTCGCGTACTGGAATTCAACTGGTACGCATAATGTAAGTTTTCCGGGCCAAGTTTCGTGCGATCATATTCTACTTCAACGTCGCGTTACGCCTCGCTCCGCTGGTTACTCGAATCGCGATGTCAACGAGTAAGAAGACGCGAGCAAACTTGTAACATGGCGCGCGAGCTGAACCTTTAGCGAGAATCGTGCGTTCGGTTTTATGGAGACTCCGACTATTATTCTTCGACTCTCGTCGACCGTGCGAGTCTTACCATGCGTCGAGTTTGATCTATGCAGATCGGCGAACGTTCGGTTCGACAGAGTCTTGAAATAACCATGACAAAGCAGCTATTCCCAAAGGCTTCGACTCTTCGAAGCAACTCCAAACTTTTTAGAATACGTTCGTAAGGGTGCGAAAATAGAAGATAAGCCCGCATCGCAAAGGTTCGTTCGAAAGAACACGCTCCGTTTGAAGTCTGTCCTTTGAATCTCCGATTCGACGATTCTAATTTGCTTCATCTTTCTTGAATATTTAGCGTCCGCCGTAAGGAACGATACGTTCGAATTAACGCTCGCCAATTCGTAAATGGATAGGCGTTACGGCGATAAAGATCAGCGGGAAATTGACACGAGCGTGTCAATTAGTTAATCGAGGAAGCGCCGCGGTATTACGGACTTGGTTATCTTTGATCCACTCGTGGGACGGAATGCCATTAGATGTTCCCGATATTCGCATCCATTTCTGTCCGTTAAGTCCGAGCTAACGAGATTCCCCGCTAAACTGCTCTGGAATCCTCGATTATTCCGTCGAGACAACGCTTACAGGCCAAAGAGACCGTTATTCGTTCGAAATCAAATCTACGGCTTTTTAAAACACAATCAAACACTCGGAACATTTTTAAAACGTTGCTCCGTTCAACGAGATGTTCGCCATTTATTTCCGCAACGATTTTCCGTCGTTTCTACGAGCTTCTACGTTCCCTGTCCTTTTTATCAGAGCGACAGCGCTTTTCACTGAAGAACTAAACAAATTAATTCCGAATGATATCGAAGAGATACTCGAATGAAATACTTGAATCTCGACGAAGTTACAAAAATAGAGAGAGAGAGAACTGGGAATGAATGAGACAAAGAGTGTCTGTGATGCTTGAGCGAACGAACGATTAGTTCGTGAGTTTGTTCGGTAAGAGAATTCGTCGAGACCGGTCACGCGGGCTACGCGACCGTCTCTAATCGAAGTTGGATCGTATACGTTAAATCGCACTTTTATTTTACACCCGATGACCGCCGCAGTGGATATTTAGTGGATTCTAAAGCGCGATGCAATATATTCGCAATAATAACAATCTTCTCGCGGCGAAAACGATTTGTTTCGTGTCAACGTGCTCGCCGTTAATATACGTAGTTAACGAGAGGGCATAAAACTATCCAGGGATATTTACACGAAAGTGAAAACGTTAATTGCCTTAATTACCCTTGATATATTCCGCCCGATACTAAAACATTACCAACAGTCGTTTGAACGCAAACCGCAACATCGGTTCCCACCTACAAGAATTCTATGTAACGCGATCGAAAGATAAACGGTGACTGCTCGTGTTGTCTATTGTGATTCGAACTAGACCAATTACACATTAATCGCGTATATTGTTAGAGGCTTGGCGTTCCGTCGCGAAACTCACGAAGCTACTTGTTACATTTTTAAATGTTGGAAAGTTCGATCGGATACTCCGTGAGAAACAGAACTCGGTTAAAATCGCGAACGCCTTTAATACGTGCGCCGGTTCGGTATCGATTGCTTCGCGTAAACGGGCCGGAGCGCTTACGAAATCGTCTTTTGTCCTTCAGGCCCACCAAGCATTCTTTTCTTGACGAGCGCAATTGAAACAAACCGTACGTACATCGCTAGCGTTACGAGTAATAGTAAAGCAAAATGAAATCCTAACGAAGGAACGTCAAACAAAGAGATTATATCGTACTTCTCAACGGCCCGTTGAACTCGAAATGTTCATCTAGGTAAGAAATTCCCTGGTCGTTGGTCTCCTCGTCTTCAGGTCAGAAATTGACGACCCTACGTGTAACTCGGTTGATCGTTAAAAGCATTCCACGTAATCATCCTTTACGGAATGTCCATTCGTACCTCGTTAATCTGATCGATAGGTATGCGCTTCTTATTAAACGTACTCGATGGATATCGCGTTGTGCGCGCAACGACGCATGGACAATATCGCGTACACACAGAGACAAACGGATTATTCATTCTCGCGTACGGATATTTTACGCGATCGAGGAGCACGACAATCGTCGAGGAATAATAATGCGAAACGATCGCTCGTATGCCGCTTGTAGCTTCTTTATAGGTGCGTTCCTTCGTCGGTGAACGAGAGCCACGTTACTCGAGTTTAACAGAGATTGATTTCGCCTGGCATTATCTGTGATCGGCATCGTCGTTTATTATTGCTTCGCAACGAGGGAATTCACCGAGCCAATGAACGCGTGTCCGACGTTTTACCCGGTCGTTTGGTTTCAATCGCGGAGAACGACGCGAGTATCGTTTTCCTAGAGTGGTGCAAAATATATGTTTATTACCGATCGCGATCGAATTAAATAACAAATTAACTATATTATCTGAGAGTACCACGAATTCATGTATTCCAACCAGCCACGTGTCTCGTACAATTGCTACGAATTAACCACGAATCAACAACGATTAGCGAGTGGAAAAGCTTCGAAGGCCCTAGGACGTGTCGTCTACCTCTTCCAGGATTAATTTAGATTCGGGTAAGTATCTCTCCGATCTTGGCAAAGGTGACTGCGCAGCCCTGTGCGAAATCCGCCGAGTTTCCTCGAGGAAAGACGTTACCGGTCGCTCCGAGAGGTACCAAGAGGAAAAAGTGCAGCGAGCGCGTACGATAAATTACTCCGTGTATCAGGGCGACGAGGTATTAATCATTGGAAATTTATGCGCGTTTCGTTCGGCGAACATCCGTGGCTAGCAGCGTACGAGTCTCATGAATAGTGATAAGCCGACTGGGTCTATTCGCATAACGCGTGCAATAACATGCAAATTAAACAAATGCTCGCTGCTTCCCCCCCGAAACGCGCGCGTTAATTCCACTTTCTTAATCTAATTTCCGGCTCTCTTCGTGCCAGTCGAGCGCACCGAAACTTTCTGCATCGCGTTTCGCGTTTTCGAATCGCTTCGAAACGCGTCCCAATTAAGGGTGCTTTCGAATACAGTATTCGGGGTGAGTGCAGCCTTCTGGTTATTATTAACGCTAAACCTGCCACCACGGGACTTGTATGCAACGTGTATAAATCATGTACGATTGTTTCACGTATGTTATTCAATTTAGTAGGACGCGAAATACTTTTGCGTTTAATTAAAAAAAAAGTGTTACGCTGTGTCGTGTGCTATTTAACGCTGCATATTGCCGCATTATTTTGTGTAATATTGTATCGCGCTGCGTTACGTGCTCCTTAATGCTGTACCATTTTACATTACGTTGTTCTACCATGTATTACGCTCTAACATCCTGTATCACGACTAGTAATCTCTCCGATCCCGGTCGAAATCGGCACAAAACGACGCTACGTTTAGTGTTAAAGTAGAATACGATCGATATACCAGGCCACTGGCGGTTACTTTTCGAAAACTGTGGAGAAATAATTTCCGGCGCCTGTACCTCCGGTACCTGTCTCCTTGTCCTTTCCTTGAACGTTTTCACGAGCTAGTTGCAGTTAAGTACAGGGTCGGGAGTCGAGGGTCGGGCGGGAATAAGAAAACTAGAGGGCGAAGTTTACCTGGAAGCCATCGTAAGTCCACGAGCCGAACTTCATGACGCATGTCTGCTCGTCGAACGGAAAATATTCTACGTCGATTTCGCAGGAAGACTTGTATATCGCTGGTGGCTTCCACTCGACCCTTCCCGTGTAATTTAACGTCGCCTTCGTCGCCAGCGTCACCTCGAAATTACCGTCGGCACTGCGGGATCGAGAAAAGAAAAAAGACGGATCACTCGATCGATCACGATCCGTTTCGACGTCGTTCAAACATTCAGACCTCGGGCGGCGCCTCGAAAACTCCGAGAAAAAGCTCGATAGATCGTGGAACCATGTACTTACGCTTTCGCGATCCGCGTTTCGAGTTATAAGTTCCAAGGGACAAAGTTTTCGAATAAGGATGTAAATGTACTCCCACGATCCGGAAGCAGTCCTGACACGCGAAGGTAACCCGGCGGTAAGTTTAATTAACTTATCGGAAGGTTAATTAAAATACGAAGATAAAAATATTACAAGTACAAATTTCAAGTTTATCGCGACGAATAACGTACGAGGTGAAATATTTCAACGAGAATGTGATTCTTCTCGCGCGATATTAATTCGAACGACGAACAAACCCTTTGACTGCGGAACGAATTTTGCTGGAAATTCTAAGAGGCGCGGAGGTGTGAATTTACCAAAAAAGAAAAATGTATCAGGTTATAGGGAACGATGAGATGGAACTTTTTTATATTTACAATTTATTCGTAGGACGTTTAGTTTCAGAGATAAACAGTGAAAACTTGGAAGACCTTTTTCCTGAGATTGCCAACCAACTTTTACTTTTCGATTTTTATTTTTGAAAGTAGGCGTCCTACGAACAAATTGTAAATATAAAAAGGTCGTCTCGTCTCTTCGTCTCGTCATCACACGGGTAGATTAGAACGAGGGATAATCTTACTTGTTGTACAAAACTATATCGGGTCTCCATATATGATCGGATGGCACGTGCAGCATCTCCACCCCACCATATTCTTTCGGATCCCATTTTAACTTGTAATCGTACCACGACTGGAAATAAAACATTAAAATTCGATTATTTGCGATCACGTTCGAGGTCTCGCGCGGTCTTCCCCGACGGGATTACGTCTAGAGGTGAAGTTGAATGCTCGCGGATCAATTATAAGCTGGCTATTTATCGAAGGAACGAATCGTTGTATCGGAAAGCTGCTGGAAACCGGCGATAATTGAGAGTGGAACGAAGTTTCGTTACCCTCGAGCTTCTTGGTTATTCGAGGAATGAATCGAGTCGATGGCAGAGACAAACTCGTGAAGAGATCGTCGAATAAGAGTAAACGATCGAAGGAGAAACAACGATAGAGAAAAGCGAAACGTTTCGCGGTATTGTATGCCGTGCGCCGTCATTCGCGGTACGCGTGCTCCGATTATCGTGCAGCGATTCGCTCTTTCAGCGTTTTCCGCGACGAATTGTTTCTGTCGAGCGTCGCCTGCCACCGGCAGAAAGCCTACTTTGTTCGCGGCGCTGAGCAGTTTTGACGTCTGTCAGAATCCACGCGGATCAGATTTCCAGCGAAATTAATTAAAGCGAAAGGAACGACGAATCGTGCCACCGATAGGATAAACGTCAAGCGAGACGTATCGGTTTACGGGCGGTTTAACGTGCTACTAATCCTCGAGAAGAATTCAAGAAAAACATCGGATGTGGTTTTCTTCAGTTATCAGTTACCCACTTCTACGACATTATTAGACTATCGAGAAAAACGCGCAAGTTTCACGAGCATGTTATTCTTTACTGTACAACTTCATCGTCCAATTCTCTTCCGTGGCCTCTAGTTCTCGCGTCGACGAAACCCAGTCGATCTCCATCGAGAGGATCTACGCCGTATTTGCAAACTATTAATCCATCTCGGGTAGCGTCGTTGAGTGACGACCACGGGTACACAACGGCGAAGCTCGATATGAAGCGTCGAGAGGAAAGCGGCGTTCCCGCGTACATTAATGAAGCATAACACCGTGTGTAACTAAGAAAGGGACGTGGATCGTCGGGCCATCCTCGATAACTTTCGCGTACGTTTCAGTGTGCCCAAGGAACCGCCGATTCGTCGATCGATTCCATCGACGCGTACGTGCAAAGAAGCAAATCCCACTCCAGCCGGAGAATTATCGAGGGATTAACGTCGCGAACTTCCTATCGACGCGGTCAGACGAAACGTTCTCGAAGTAAGTCCCTCTTTAACTTTCCGACGACCTATTCGAAATTTACAGCAGCCCCGAGGACGCAAGTGGAAACGTATACTGTAAGTTATTAAGGATTCGGAAGCTTGGCTAACTTGCCCCGAACGAAACGAGTCAACCAGCCCGTTATTCGGAGAAACGGTCACTGTCCAAATGGAAGGTACAACTTATGTAGTTTCTACGTCTCGAGTCTACGCCGGATCGAGCAGGCCAGAGATCAAATGGACGCGGACGTTAATGGTCAGACGGACGTTGTACGGTGCCTTATAAACGAAACGAAGATATTTATTGTAACAGAGCAAGTGACACTCTTCGATTTAAAAATATGAAAGTATCGTACTCCACGTGACGACTAATTGAAAATTGACAAAGTCGACGGAGTGAAACGAAACGTGCTCGTACCAATCTTCCTTTACAAAATATTCCTTTCGAGGTACGAGCGTCAGCGTGCGCGGCTCCTGCGGCCAGAGAGGTCGAGAATTTCCGCGATTTGCGTGAAATACTAATGAAAAATTCGCGAAAGGTGACTGCACGAGGACGAATCCGAATCTGTCTTACGTAATCTAGCATCCGAAAGTGGGTTGCACGGTTCACCGGACTTATTTTGCGACTCTCCAAGTTTCTAGTCGATTCCCGTTTTACCAGCTGTGCTTCTCTGGCCGCGCTTATATAGACCGTCTCGGAACCCCATAAGTCAAACTTATCCGAATAACAAAAGTTCCAAAACGCTGTTTGAGAAAATATAATTCTCCAACTTTCTAGAGCAGTTACGACTCGCGCCTATAGAATCGACGAGCATATTACGTAGTACATCTATCCACGGTTATTTGTAAATGCGTTACGAACGAGTGGCTAGCTGTTAAACTCGAAAGGAAGTAACAGAAACGAAGATACAAGTCGTAATATAGATCTGTAAACAAGTCGACGTACCTGTTCGACCCAGAGGTTCGTCGTCATGATCTGATTCTTCAGGTTCTGCAAAGAAATCGGAGAATTACGGACGTACAATCGCGTTCCGCGCAAGCGCTACGTTGCTTGTAAAATACTTTTTCGTTTTTATTCGGAGGACTCGTTTAATTTCACGGCGAGTCTCATTCACCGATGTCGGCTAATTTGGAAACTCACTACGTCGATCAACTGCGAGAGTTTGAGCTTGATTTTAACGGTGAGGGCGTCTGTGACGTTGACCACTGGACGAACCAGCTTGTTGTAGTTCGACAGGAGGTCGTCGTACAGTCGCTTCGCGTCCGGATTTCCTGAGCATCCTGCAACAACCACGTAAAACGACGATGAACCGTCGCTCACGAATGATGACGAATTTCTTAACAATTTAGAGAGAAAAAAAAAAGAAAAAGAAAAAGAAAAAAAAAAAGATATACATGTCGAATCGAATAATTCTCCTCCTTTTCGAAGTCGGTTAAAAAACAGAGATATTAAATATGTGATGGCTCAAACGAGAGTGAAAATTTCGATCGAACTTGAGAATCGCGAGTCAGACACGTCGAGTTTAGTGCGAGTCATTCGGGGACACGGGTCTGTCACGGTTTTTTTCCGAGTTTCAACGCGATGCAAGGGGTTAAGCGTGAAAGCGTTGTGAAAAGTGGCCAGGACGAGCGTTTATTTCCGCGTAATTCGTCGCGTCTTTGTCCAAGATATGTTTGTTACGGAGGTAGAAAATGCAAACAGAGATTTCGTGTGCGGTTTTGAACCAAGGGAAGAGGTAAACGCTGTCGCGAGAAAGGATCGAGGCAAACTCGTAGCGCTTAATACGCGAAAGAGGAAAGGGTAACGGAACTTCGTTTCTCCATTATCCCGTTGCCTCGGACCTCGCCTTTCCCGAGCACAGCGCTTTACGCGTGTTTCAAATGACGTTCAGTCTCGAGCATTTCGCGGGACCGTAGCCGACGGCGAAACAAGCCGCGGTAAATTTACTATCGTTTATGAAGTCTCTTTCATGGTTCGCAATCTGCATCCGCAATGAAACATGATCACGCCGCGTTAACCCAATTCGAGTATGCTAACGCGCTATTTGCGGATTAAATAAGCCCAAACTAACGCTCAATCGTGTCTCTGGTAACGCTGTTGTTGTTGTTGTTGTTGTTGTTGGTGTTGTTGTTGTTGTTGTTTCGTGCCGTTGACACGCGTCGATTACCATTAACCGTTAAATACAGTACACGTAGTATAGTGTCATCGTACGTTCAGTTTTTCGAGGTTCGGGTTGTAGATCCTCGATCTCTGTTTATCGTTTTCATTAATTTCGTAATAGATTTCGTTGGCACTGCACGGCGGTTATTATTTATCGTTTCCGAACGCTATATTATCGGTGTTTTACGAGGTTCCTGGAGCGGTACCAGGATGGTTCATAATACGCTTCAACGTACATGGAACAACGCTAGCAACGATTTCAATTCTGAAGCGGTGCCAGAGGATCTTTACGATACACCTTGCGCACACACGACCACAGAAACGACGCGCTCGTGTCGCAGAGTTCTTGCAAAACACGGGGGGAATGAAAAAGCAGAATAAGTGGCACAAAACTTACGAGAAGACCTGATAAATGAATCAATTGTATAATATATCATTTCTACATCGCATATAAGAAACTACATAAAAATTTGAAAACTGTGGTAGATTTAATGTCAAGACGTTGTCATCTATCCGTCGACTACGCGATTGTGTAATATTTCTGCACCGTTACAGACGAGACGTAACCTTCTTCCGTGACGAGAGATGATATTTCCGTTCGAATCGAGTCGCAATCCGTCGCGAAATACAGCGGATCGGAAACGTAATGATAACCAGCTGCGCGAACAGACGGCCGTCGATTCGATCGCAGTCTTTCGCGAATAATCGGTCAACTAGCCGGAAATTACGTGCCCCACGAACGTGCCAGGTCGGTTTTCGAGAGACCTGCGTCGAATCTGAGAGAGCCACGACGATCTTCCGCGACGTTTCAATCGTTTCTCGATAGCGGAATACGATATTTTATTCGGAAGATTATTGTCATCTTGGAACGTCGTTATCGTGCTCGCGCCGAGGAAAAAGTATTACCGTTGGTAATACCGTGGTCTACTAGGACAAAATACGTCTGTCTTTACGAAAATGCGAAGAATAAACACGTTTAGAGTGTAACTGAAACTTGAATAAAATTGTTTAAAAAATATACATACGTTCGTGATACGAATACAAGCGCGTTAGGTCGTTCCGTCAATGATTCGTTCGGCAGCGCAATCGTTGGTATCCAGATGGGCACGGAAAGTGACAGAGCACATGGCCGACGAGCAGAGCGGATTTACGCTAATCGTGCAAGTAGTATTGGCCCGTGTATGTCAGCCGCGACACAGAGGGCCTGGGCTGACTACGCAAGTAGTATCGGCACGCGCACGTCGGCCAAGTTGATCAGACCGGACCGATCACGTATAAGTAGTATCGAACCGTGCGTTTCCCATAAATACGGTAAACGTGGACCGACCACGCAAGTAGCGCAAGCTCGCGTCAGGTACGTTTAGCAAACGTGGCTGGACCTCGTAAAGTATCATTTACCCAGTGCGTTTCGCTCGAGTTTCCACTCGTCACAAAAACCTTGACAAAAATATAACCAAAGACGTCTAAGTCGTTAATCGCGACAATCTCGGTAATCGTACCATCGTCCAGCGCTATTTCCCCTCGTTAAACCTGATCGACGGGGAAAGGAACGAGGGTAACTTCTTTTTTTTTTTCCGGTATCGATTCGACACGTTTCCCGGACGAAAGGGGAGGGAAGAAATAACGACTCGGGAACGGACAAAGGTGCATTTGTTATCGACAATGCGACAACGAATAAAAATTCATTTCGAAGCGGATTTCGTCGGTCTCCCGCGCGTTAATGGAATCGGACGAGCGCAACTTTTTCTCTCGGGCGTGATCGCTCGAGAGAAAAATTGTAAAAACGTAGAAACGCTCGAGAGAAAGAGCGCGATACCGATCGCCGGTCGGAAACGATCGACGAGCACGCACGTCGGTTTCGTATCGTTTCTGGTAATCCGTGGACCGAGGGGATCCTTGGTAGCAGGATTCTCCTTTTAATCGGTACAATGGAGAGTGGAATCGAGAAGAAATACTATCGGTACGATCGGTCGGCGAATCGACTCCCGTGAAATCGTTGCTTCGATCTAGCGGCTTCGAGTTCGCCATTAAGAACGAGCGCTGTATTACCTACACGATATTGCATTTTGCGCGGGACGGGATTGCTCGATGAGCCGGACATATCGAGAAATATCGAGTCCCGCGCCGTGCTCCGGAGACGTTTAAAAGACACTTTATTCGAAAACTCGAGTATCCACTTAACCGTTGTTTATTTCCCTGGAAAAAGGAACGGGCGAGTTTTCAGGATTTTCAGCGAGAGAACGGCACAGCGAGATAGATACGAACGGAGTAACGAGTCGGGTTATCGATGCAACGCCGTAAACGCCGGCCCGATGAAGTCTCGCATATCATTATGTTCTCGGGTTCGAGCTTCAGTTTCCGCGTCGAGGGCCACTCGACGTTACGATATCGCGCCGGAATTCTGTATCGGCGTCGATTGCGCTCTCTTAGCTGCGTATTTAAGCATCGGGGGATGTTTTCGTGACGCAACGGTCGCTGCCATTCACGAGCGTTTCGATACGTTCAACAGGCTGGATATTAGCGGGAGCGCAGAGCCAAAGTAGAATGAGATCGTGACTATCCAGACGCGAAGAACCCGCAAATGGTTAGATAAATAGAACTCGGTTACGCGCGGAATACACTCGCGCTAACTAGGTAAGAGTATTAGACCGTGTTTACACAAATACGTATAAGTTGGCCAGGAGTAATGAGCCAAGTAGGAAGAGATCTCGTTCGCACTGGGAAATGGTGGAACGCGAATGCGATTACGGCGAGAAGGACGATGGTATCGTACAGACGACTCGGTTAGATAGTTTTGGGATGGACGAAAGGTTTACGATCGAAGATATTGGTAGTTTTTTTTTAAATCAAAACACGGAAAATAAGATTGGTAAGTGTTGTAAACGAAGTAGCTCTGGATCAACGGACTTTTCGCAAATATTACCCAACGGTTATCTCCAGGCCCCGTTTCCCGCATTAAGCGTTGCTGTTCGAAAAGGAAAATAGCCCACCTGGCTTCTTCGCACCTGCACGTATGCATGCGAGCACGTAACAGCATCGTGAAAAAGTTAGAGCTCGTAACACCGTTTCATTTGCCCCTTAACTTTCCCCGCATTTGGCATCGTTTTAGAATTATACCCTGCCCCGGTTCTCCGAAACGTCTGCCTGTTTATAATGTAATCGTACGTCCAAACGTAAGAAGAACTCGCAATTTCTGAATGTTCGTTCTGCTGACTGCTACGTAGACCGATATGATCGATCGGTCGATTACTTCAAGAAGATTTCGAATTACCGATTTACGATCGCAGATTACAAACGTAGCTCGTGATACTCGATCGATCGTCGTCCGATTCCGCGTTCGCGGACCGACTGAGCCGTTCGTTTACAACGACTACGAAAAAAGACTAACGTTGTCGAAAGCTGTCGGACGGGCGGCGTTCGCTCGCACGCGCGCGATATAGCATTTACATTTGAATGGGAACGAAGCGAGTGGTGCGATGCATATGCAGCAGCCGTCATATCTTATACGATAGTTATTCGTTGTACGGTTATATTAGGTGGTTATTGTCCGGCGTTGATGGGCTTCGTATTTGAAATTCCAGCGGGTCTGTATGACGGGATCCGGAATGGAATCTAAAATTTGAAATGTAAATCGGATGGAACGCGAAACGTAGGAGGAATCTAATGCAAGGTGAAAGCGCATTATTGCTTACTGTGACGAATCGATTCGTTGAAATACCCAAACAAGCCAAATTTCATCGCTCGGTCGTTTCGCTTTATTTTGCCAGGAACGAAGGAGATTCTATCCCCTCGGCTAAGTGGATACGATCTACTTGCCAACACGGACACCTACTCGTAACTCGTTCGATCAGGTACGGTGCTACTTTTCCTGTCTGCCCGGCCACGGTCGAATCTACTTAGTCGCGCCTTTCCAAACATCGAACGAACGAATCGAACAACGTTTCTCGTCGGCTGGAAGTCGAGCTAATTCCGCGTAAACGTCAACGTCCGTCGCGTAACGGCGAAACGCGGTACTCTTATTCGTCGGTTAGATTTATCGAACTTACCTGATATGAGCACCAACACTATCCACATGATCCCCACCAGGCTCTTCATCATGTCATTGTGTCACGTCCAACTCATTTCTTCTCGCCTCCGTGCTCTCCAGACCCTTCAGTTCTAGCACTGAAACAGGGAAAATGTTGTTCGATGGAGTATACAGCCGATGCGCCTTGAATAAGTACTTACAATACGAGGCGGGCACGTTTCTCGTGATAAATGTCCAACGATCTATCCCGCGCCACCAATTAAACCTTTCGGCCGCGGTTTCGAGCGTAATACGACGGGACGACCATTTGTACTCGTAAAAATGACGTAAACGAAGCGCGCGCGATGCCCGTCCGGTACCATTCTATGCGTACTCTTGCGTTCGATAACAAACAGAAGGAAAAAGAATGCGTTAATTTCGAACGAACATCATAAATTCGAAGACGATGCACGCTCGGAGGGATGATTTATGGAAGAGGACCGATCGCGGCTCGCTGGGAAACGCGGCGACTATTTTTGCGCTTACGATATGTTCGCGGGCAGATGATTATCAGTGATTAATTAACTCCGATGGACATCGGTAACGGTTCTCGCTCGAGCAGATAAGGGATTCAATTTTCTTTTACGGGGCAAATTAATTTTATCGACCGAGCGAGCACGAGAAGGCAATTTCCCGAGTAAGCGCGTCTCGATCGCTGATCCGAAATTTTTTAATTAATCTTCTGCTCGATCGTGAAATCGTTTTTTCCCCAGGCTCCTCGAGCGGCGGGCGTTTCTCGCGACAAGTGCGCGCTTATCTCCGTCGACTATCGTTTCGCGAATTTACGGCAGTCGCGAGGCTCGCGATTACGCGATTTCGGATCGCTGCCGAAAATTTTCGCGTCGAATCTCGTGAATCTCCGGCGTTATAGCCCCTGCGAGAAAAGAAACACAGGGTATCTCCTGAAATATCGTCGAATCTACATTGCGCAGCACGAAACTTTAAATCCGACTCGAAGCTTCTCTTCGGTTTTCGCGATCGAAACGAGAAGTTACGAGCGAGATCTACCGCGGGTCAACAGTCTGCTTTCAGAGTGTCGAGCGTTCTCTGTGCTATTTGTAAATAAAAGAATTAAAAACGACCAGCGATCGTGACATGACACGGTGCTTTGATCATATTTCGCCTCGGTTCGACGGTTTCTCGCGTCCGACCGTACGGAGAAACGGTCGAGTTACGACCGCGCGAGCGATTCAAGAAAAAATTTGCGAACGAACGGGCGCGCAGGTTCGGTAATCGGTTCGTTCGATCCGTTTGAAAGCACCGCACCGTTCCGTGCCACGTGGACCGCAGAACTGCGGCTGCAGTTGGTGCGTTCTGTACGTCCGCAGCGTTCTATAGCGCGAAACGGCGCAGCAAGGTGTATCGCAGCCGTGCAACGATCTCCTCCTGATTTGTTGCTCGGCGCAGCTACCATTTTTTTCACTTATATCCGCTTACGCAACGCGCCGCTAACGTAAGGTTACGCGTACCAGAGTCGTCCCGTAATCGCTGCACCGATGCCGCGAGCTGACTTTTATACCTGTCGTTTTGCAATCACTCGTCAAATTGCCGATGAAAATTTTCAGCCAAACTTGAAAATCGCGAGTCTGTCTTGTAACGAAATTTTTGAGCCACACTTGAACCCTAAGCGTTCCATTCGTTTTGCTTTCAGAAATGAATTGTTGTAGAAAACTAGAGTTAGTAAATTCTACGGAATGAACTTACGCGACATTTGTATAAAAATCCCTTCGAATATTAATTTGAAAAAAATACCAGTTACTTGTGCGTCAATCGAATAGGAGATAATTAGTCAGTCTCGAGGCGCGAGCGAGCAGAGACGAGAGTTCGGTGCATATCGATCGCGTGGCACGTTGCAGAAATAACTTTCGGCTGGGAATAAAAGCCAAGGAGGATCGTTGGAGAGTGGATTAAAGCCCGGCGTCTCGACGCGGTTCGTTCGAGCGAGCGAGCGACGGTCGTGCGCTCGAAAAGAAGAAATTGCTCGACAGGGAATTTTGGAAGCGAGACAAGCTGCACAATCTTGCTCTCCTTCCTAAAACGAAAGAGATTCTACGATTCTCGCCTAATAAAAGTATAGATAAAAGGATAGAACGACGAAAAGACGAGCGGACTCTTGATTAGCAAAGAACATCCTCGATCCTCGATTTTCGCTCGGCAACATCCAGAAATAATGGACAAAATGCAAAACGGATAACGAGTACGTAAAGCAGATAAAAGTATCGGAATCGAACCAATCAACAGCTGCATAAATCGCAAAACTCGCGGGAGCGTGGCTACCGTATCGCCCCTTAAATATTTCAAAGCTATCGGACGGCGGATTAAACACTGCCAGGCCGACGACATAACGATCCGTCACAGCTTAACGCGTTCGCCCATCTCGAAATGATATTTACACCGCGCCGTCTCGTTTTATCACTCCGTTATTTAATTGCCTCGTATTTTAACGCGTTCCGCTGCAACGCGTGTCGGCCGTCCGTGGATAAATCCCATGGACAACGCGACGAAACCGAGGGACCGCGACCAACGACGGTAATTTACAATTTTATCCGACTTCAATTCTATCGCGAACCGAACGACCGGGTCTGATTTTTATACGACGAAATATTTACTGCGATAACAGAAAACAAAGGTAACCTTTATACGGTCAGTCCTATAAATATTCCTACCTTCTATGTTTATTAAAAAAAAAAAAAAAAAAAAAAATCAGTACAAATTAAACGATAGTTTACTCGAAATAAAGTTTACTCGTGTGTCCATATTTATAACGAAACATGTATCTGAAACCATCGAACCTATCGTTTAATTTAGACAGATTTTTGTTTAAATAGATATAGAAACGATTTTACGAGCGAGATTTGTAATCGCAATTAATTTCTAGGTGAGAATCGAAAGAAACGAAAGTCAGGCGATTGTCCAGGAAGTGGTGCACTGCGTCAGATCGCGCCTATCCTTAGACCTGGAACAGTCGAAGCCAAAGGCCCGCGAAAACGTCTGCGTTCGTTCGAGCGGTCGCGTGATCCGAACTGAACCGGCTGAATTCGCTGAAACGCTCGAAATTCCGACCAAGTTAATGTAACGAGTTCACGAGAATTCGAGAGTGTACGGAATGGCGTGTTCGCGAGTTTTGAGCTTCCCGGGGACGAAGTTCGTGGCTCGAGACGCCGCACGAGTTACAAAGTCCGAAATATGCTTCGAATTCGCGCGAGTAACCGTCCCGTCGATCCCCGTGTGAACCGAGTAAGATCTCAACGATCGGAAATGAAAGATACGAGTCCGTGCACCTCGACATTTTTATACAAGGATCGCGAGAGTTTATAGACCGATCGTTGTGTCAGAGAGCCAACGAGGAAGATCCGCTTCGAGGGGCCTCGAGAAAGCTTAACGGCTCTATAGTAGCTAGTATTAGAGAACTTGGAGTATCGAATAGCGATTAAGAGCCACGTAAAGATGGAGATGGAGTTCACGCGAGAGTCTATTGTAATCCAGTGCCTTATCAAATATGGTTTTTATTGCTGATCGAAGTTCTTTCGTTCGAATGTTTATATTATTGGATCGAATGTAAGGTGAATGCGGTTGTTTAAAGTGCAAGCGATACGCGAGAACGAAGAAAGAACGCCTGGATGTCTGAACGGACGATTGGTTAGTTTGTAAGTTTAATTGTACAAAAGAAATCAAATAATTCTGTAATAAAAGTTCGATCGCACATGTGCACATAATTCGTTATTTTATTCCACATCCGACGACCACCACACATTCCACGATCTTTTGTTAACGTGCGCGTACATTCAGTTTCGCGTATAAGAATGGCCTAAACGCGATACGGAACGATACGAAGGATCGGCTCTCCGAAACGTCGCTCTCAATTCTCGTTTTCAGCTGCCTCGTCGACGAAAAGCGTTCCACGTTCGCGCTATTAACTCGTTCGCGCTGTTAGCGGCTCACGGATTCGATTCAAAGCTATCGTCGCACCTTTGTATCTCGCCGATGAATACGCTTCAACGGTAAAATCGCGGGCAACTTGTTGCTGAATAAATTCACCGACCAGCTTCGTTAATTTTAATACGGATCTCGCGATGCTGAATCGAGATCCGCGGGGGTCTATCCCTTTAGTTTCCCCGTTCTTTGTTTAGGGATGTTTCGAGAGTCGTCCCAGAAAATCCCCGGTTCTTTTCTAATTTAAGCCGCCGTTAGCGATGCCCTTTTCGTACGGATATAAAAACGCGTTGACGAACAAATGGAAACGCGACCGTCTGAAATGAAACAAACGTCGCGAATAAATCGTTACGCTTTGGCTTTATTCGCGATCAAATTAATCGAATACAATTTCGTCTGTCTCCGATCGCCATCGGTAAATACGTACATCAATTTCCCACGAGACAAATCGGATATCCTATCGTATCGGGGTGCGACGATTTAATCTTTTCTTATTCGACCACGAATAAGTACCAAATTGAAATGAAAAAAAAAAAAAAAATAATAAATCGAGACAAATATATGATCGAGTCGCCTATACGCTTTTTTTTTTTTTTTTTTTTTTTTAATGAAAATTCGAGCGTGCATTTGAATTGCAAAAGCTACTCGAAATACCAGCGGGCCACTCGTTACTCGCTGCCGAAATAAGATTTATGAATTCAATAATAGCGGCGCATTGCCGCCGGGAACAATTAAATGCGGGCCGCAGTGCGGTTAAATATCGCATTTAGTGAACGATGAAATCCAGAGGGGAAAAAAAACAGTCGCGCGAGAGAGAGAGGAAGGCATCCACGCGTTACCCTCGTTAAATTACCGATTTCACGGAGATTTCGTGTCGCGAATTAATTAGAACGAGATTACGTTTTCGTCGAACAACGATTTACGCTTTCCGCGACGCTGGCATCTGTCTATGTAATTTCGTCTTCACGCTTTCTACGTGTCGAACTAAGCTTAAATTCTAAATCATCTAAGCATTTTTCATCGAAAGTACTCCCGCCTGGAAGAAAAAATCCATTCTAACCTTATTAAATGGTACGATAAGAAGAATAAGAGTTCCCCGATCGATATTTGATTCCCCCAGCGTCTTCCTCGTTCTTGTCTAATTCTCTTTGATCTAGTAATTGCTTGGCAGCTCGGGTTAAACGAGGAGATCGACGGTGCTCGATTTCGTCTGCCTTCTTCGTTCGGTGCTCGACGTTCTCGATTGTGAAACTCGCGTAAGAAAGGGAGATCGATGGAATATCGATCCCATCAATCTCTCTTTGGGTCGGTGCATTCGTTCTCGGCAACCTCCTCGATCGCGAGACCCGATGATCGTTATTAACCGTTTCGATCCTCGAGTCTTTTCTTTGGGTAAAAAAGCATATTCTTCGCGTGCCACGAGTTATATTTACTTTCGTTATGTCTCGTGTCACGTTTCTATAGAATCCAACCCAAGTTGTCGCGCGAACTCGGAAGAAAACCGGAGTAAGAATTTACATCGATTCGAGCCCCGAGATCTCCGTTCTTTTAACGACAGAGATCCGCGGGAATTCGTACGATAATCGAACGGATAGGAAACCGAGAATCAACTTGCCATCTTATCATCGAGACTGCCGATTCATCGGCCGATGCCCGATGATTTATTGCCCCTACCCTAAGACCACCATCCATCAGTGTCCTGCCAACGAAAAAAGGGCCATCGACCGCAACTTGTCGATACTTCGTTTAGCCGTCGTGATTACAAGCCGACCAGCCCCGTAAGTGTGCTTTTTAGCTCGATCGGTTCCATCTCGATAGTTTCTTTAATCTAATCGAGAACACGACCATCGATTAAGAGTCTCCGATCCTCTCTGTTCCTTTCTTTACCGCCAATTTCCCACGAACCACTCGGAAAACGATCGCTTTAGTCGATGCTGGATTTATCGCCCCGAGACAATGCTCTCGCAGAGATGAATAATTAACCAGTTTATTTGATCGAGGTCCTGGGAAGAGGAGGTACTAATGGGAAAGTAACGGAAACAAGTTTCGCCTCGAAAAAGATACGGACCCTCGACACGATTATTCAACGCGCAACGCGTGATAAACGTTACCGACTTCAAAAGCCTGCAGGCCGTTCGTCCGAAAACTTTCCAGCCGAATATCTCGACGAGCGCGAATGATCCTAAAAAAGTACGAGACACGCGTCTAAAGATTTCCAAAGTAAAAGAGGATGGCAGCGTCCAATTTGTTTGATTTGGGTAGCGATTCCAAGGTCCACTTTATTATTTTCCAAACGGAAACCTATACTCTCTGTTACGAGGATCTTACTTTTCCAGCAATTTTCCAGCGAATGTATTTAAAGATAAATTCTTCTGAATCGGGACGCGTCGAACCGCGTAAACCTCGGTGAAAATGTTCGCGTAGCGAAACGTGCAAGGGCTTGTCGGATGCAAAACAGATGATAAATTCTTAACGGATTCCCATCTCGTTCCTCCGCTTACGAAGACTTCCGCGCTCGAATATTTTCGCGCGGTTTACGAGGAAAATCCAGTTTTACGAAAACAGGAGCGGGGGGGGGGGGGGGGGGGGGGGAAGAGAGAGGCTAAGTGGTCGGTACGGTCGGTGCCACGGAGGAAGTTTACATCCGGCGAGCACTCGTAGAAATTTCGGATTCAGGCGAGAGGACACGGTCGAAGCTGCCAGAAGCGGATAATAATTAATTTTCCATGAGGCAAATGGATGCGGTACGTGTTCTTGGGCAGCGTCCCTCGAACTGGCTGGTTACTTACACAGCTCACGAAGCGTTGCGAGTTTTCACGAGCGCGTCGAGGCGTTTTACAGAAGCTACGGCTGTCGGGCGGAGCTTTTCGAAAATACATGACGTCATAAAAGGATCTCATCCCTGATCACGGTCCATCCACCGAAAGATACGAGAGAGAGTTCTCTCAAGTTTTTACCAAAAAATTCGACCGATCCTCGCCGGAGGAACCGAGAGCAGAACTCGTTGCAAATTCTTCAGACTGGAATTTCGAAGGAGGACTCGCTGGACAAACGACTTTAGACGACTTCGTCGCGAGAAAAAGGAAAAATATCGAACGCGTGCAAGAACCTTCCTTTTTTCTTACTTTCGTGAATGTTTTACGAATAAAAAATGAATAATTAGCATTTTCTGTACAGAGTGAGAGAGAGAAAGAGAGAGCAATAGTAATTATTGGCGCAACGTTAACCCTTGGAAACCGGACGGACGCACGCACGAAGCCAGGTCGCTATTCGTTGAATAGCGTGTTCAGGCATCGGAATGCGACTATTCAGCGTGACTGGTCGAAAAGAAAGAACTCTGGTGAGGTTTAGGCGGACCGAGCGTAATTTTTATATCTCCTCGGTCCCTTCTAGTTTGTCGGACCCTTCGCCAACTAACCAGCAACGGTGCTAACTGGCCCTTGGAGTACTAACGCGGAACGATCCTCGCTGGAGTTAACGGAACACTTTCGTCGATAAGAACGTGGGCGTCTTTCAATCGGCGAATCGAAGGAATTTCAGAGGTTCCGAAGCGAACGAGGGGCCACAGGGGCGAGGAAGAATCGTGGATATTTAATTTTCCATGAGCCGAACCAGCCGGCAGTTGAATTGATTCTGCTGGTGAGAAGCGTTCTCTCGAACCCTGGCCCCGATCGGCTGCCGTAGGCCGACGGTTCTGGATGCCAGAATTCCCACAGAATATCGTTTCTTCCTCCTCCTCCTCCTCCTCCTCCTCCCCCACCCTCTTCTCCCCCTCCCGCTGCTCTCCTCCATTTCCGTCTGATATTCAATTATCCGCGAATAAAGAACACCGCCGTTAGATCGACGCTTTTTGTCTCCATTTTGCTCGATTTCTCTCCGCTACGGTCGCGACGTCCTCTCCCTTCCAGCTTCGTACCTTCCCTTCGCCAACGAGAAATCGCGACTAAACTGCATCGCACGGTAAGGTCCGGGACAGTTTCCAGACGTTACGAGAAACGCTGGAATTTACACGGTGTCGGGTCTGTTAATCTTCCGAACGTCGCGTCGCGTGAATTTTTGCGATCGCGTGCAACGGCGAACAACGAGACTAAAGCGAGACAACGCGAACAAATATCTAGGAGTAATGACAGGAACGTCGAAGTATGGGTAAGATTGACAAGGTAGGGGATGTTAAGAGCCACGAAGATGAGGGAAAAGAAGGCGAACGATCCGTCTCGCGTTGAAAGCAAACCTTTTCAAAGAAACTGTCGAATTAATTGGATCTAAGTATTGCATTAGGTTGTCCCGAAAGTTTCATTCGCGAGATGGCACTCGATTATTTTCTGTGGTCGTGTTTCTATAAGTAGACAATCTAATTTCATAGGTATTCATGCTGTAACAGTAATGGAGCAAAATGAATCGCGCACAATTCGGTAACGTAACATAAAACATAAACTGTTGTGCATGTATTACTTATTAATAAAGCGAAAGATACTTTCGGAACAACCTAATATTTAGTCCGATAACAAGTTTAGAGACAACCTCGATGGTGAACGCGACTACCTCTCTGAGCCTCCAAGTGATGAATCAAATATCATTTAATATGAAACTATATTCTTGTTTTATTTCTTGCTTTCACCCGTAATCTAACAGAAGCCGATCGAACCGACTCCGAGACGTTTTTATTCGTCCCTCTATACCGACGCTACTTGCCTTCGAAAATCACAAAGAACACGTCGAAAGGATGCTCTACCTATATCATGCGAATCGCGCGCAATTCGATCTAAGCTTTCGCAACCGAAACGCGAACACGAGAAAACCTGTCGATTCGAATAAAATTTCGAATAAAATTTCGAATAAAATTTTGTAGATCATACTACTCGCGCTTAGAAGCCGCTAGAAACGTAGACGCGTTCGCGAGATTTCCGTTCGGAATTCACTTGGTACGATCCGAGATAGTTTTGTCTCGGAGGAAACGAAATCGTGTGCCAGATCTTCCGAGCGAATCGCGCGTGTATGCACGCCACGCGGGATGCAAAAGGGTCGCTCGACCGTGTCAAAGTGCACCGATCCAATGGCGCAGAAACCCGTCGAACCGTGGACCATGCGATAACGACGATTCCGCGATACGAGCAGATCGTATACGGTATCGGCCAAAGAAACCGAAACGACTCTGCGAAAAGTTGAAAAGCTGTGGAGTTCGCTATAACCCTAGACGCTCGATCGAAAACGGCGACGGGAGGCGACGAACAAAACTGCCTTCTCGTTCCCGTCTCTCGATTTCTCTCGAGGACAACTTTTTTTTATTCTCTCAAGATCCCGTGGCTTCGAACCGCGGTGAAAAATGAAGTTCGCCCTGTCCAAACGTTTGTTCGTCCATTAAACGCGTGACCAACGACGCCGACGGTTCTAGATCCGCTCGTTCTCGCGATAGAGCTAATAATGTAATCGAAGGATAAAGGATCGTATCGGTACGCTACATCGATTCGACGCCAGTCGCGTACCTTTCCTTAGAGCGGTAGAAACATCGTATTATCCAGACTACAAGGAGCACATGGATTCTTAAACAATTTAAAAAACGAATATAGTATTTTTAATACTACCTGGAATTTTCAATCAAACACTGGACAAACGCGTTACATATTCGAAAAGCGTGCAATTTCAATTCCGTTAACACTTCTCCAGAGTAGATTGCTGAAATAATACTAGAGCAACCCCGAAAGAAAGATACGTAAAATCTAACGTTCCACTTGGAACACGGTCGCGCCAGATCGGTCGGACGAAAATGGAAAACGTCGGTGAATAATACTCGCGCAGAAAGGTCTCGACGAGGAACAAACGTATCGGTCTCGCTCGCCCTTTCGACATCGGATTATAAGCGGCCGCGATTTATCACGCGTGCATCGTAAAATAGGATGCCGAAGAACGGGGAGACGCGGGTGTACGCCGGTGAAAAATATCCCCGGCTTTTTCCGTCGCGTCTCTTTAGGGATACGTTACTTCGCGCGAATAAAACGGGGAACGGAAGGTACGTCGGGCCACGCGTCACGGAAAGAACTAAGATTTACTTAGCCTTCAACCGCCTCCGATCCGATACAATCACTCTCATCCGATGGGAAACGAGCTTCGGCCGAATTATTGGATCGCTCGGCGTCGATTCGATCTTCTGAATAAGTTGTAACTCGTAACGCTACAGCCAGGTCTTCCTGCTGTTCGAGGGGCTTCGGTATCAAGCTGGGAAGATTCTCTTCTATTTCTCGCTAGGGACTCCGCGAGGATCAAGTTCGTATAAATTTAGAATGGCACAGGAGTCGAGGTTACGCGAAACGACCACGGACTTTTCTACAGAATGCAACATAACTAATTTAACGGTTGAACATTCGCCTCGATGTCGGTCCAACGAACGTTCCTTTGTTGCTACGCGTAGCCGTCGGTTTGGAAATATCCAGAACGCATTACGAGAGAGAACGCGACGCCACGCGCAACTTCCACGCAGCGACAACATTTCTTTCGCAAAATGAGGAAAAGAAGGTTCTCTTTCGCCGCCTACTCGTTTCCAAATAGGTGTAGAGTTAAGACGTCAGACGGACAGCGTGCCTCGAGTCGTCTAGAAAGATCGGTGTGTATTATAAAATTCTAGCAAGCCGCGGCTCGAAGCAAGAAGAAGCCGCAGCCAACAGCTAACGGTTGCGGCACCCTCGTAACCCAATTTAGAAGAGGACACAAAAGAGTATTCGGTGATATTGAGCCGTGAGATGCGACCTACTTGCGAACCGACCGACCGACCGACCGACCGACCGTTCGTTCCTGCCTTACCTTTTCCCTTCTTCCTCCTTCGACGCTGTGTTTTTGCGTCTCGACGCCGCAATACGACTCGCTCTGCATATTCGACACGTGGACCAACTCCTGCCGTTTTGCAACATCCCACCATCCCCCGGTTACCACGTCGATTCAATGCTGCGGAAGTTTCGCGCGCGACTTTCAACGACAAACCGCAGATCCAGAATTTAATATTATCCCTTTGCACTCGGATGTCTCTTCCGAGAGGACATCGCAAGTCCAGGCAAACTTTATTAGCGATCGCTAGACCGCCGGTCGTTATGCATTTATAAGAAACTCGAACGTGCAAGAAGCTACGAAACGCAAACAATATGTAAAAATATGCAAAAGATCGAAAGTAAAATTCACGTTATAATATTTGCAGAATATAATAAATTTCTATTCGAGTGAAATTTTTGTAGGCACGTTCGCCAAGATTTTATTTTGCATAAACGTCCGCAGTCCAGTGATCGCACGGGATAAACTTACGGAGGTGTAAAATACCACGAAAGATTAAATAAAAATACGGTACGTGTATTAAACATGTACGGTCAGTGTTACGGAAAGACTTGTTCCGTCAGAAGGATAAATTTCCGTCTCCGTTCCTTATTAGCGAGCGTCATCCGATAAAAAGACGAATTCGTTTCATCGACTCGCGTTTCATCGACTCGCGTTTCATCGACTCGCGGCGGTGGAGAAAAGTCAGAGTGCCTTGGGATCCCGCAGGTATCGTTATCAATGATTCGGGCAAACGTGCTGGACCGGTTCTTTATTTTGGGAATGACATTTCGATCCAGCGCGTCTCATTAAAGCAAGATTCCATTTCCCTCGGCGAGAGACAGATAGATGGATCATCGGCGAGCAGCGTCAGACTCCTGCGAAATTAAATTTGACGACGCGTCATGCTCGCGGAATTTCCGTGAGCGGGAATTAATTGGACGCTCGGAAACGAATCGATCTGACCCGACGCTTCCCGTCTCCATATTTGCAAGTTAAACTTCGCGCGGCTAATTGTACCGTCGACCCCTACTCGAAAATCAACTTCCGACCGATCGAATCAATCGTCGTTTCGACCTGCGTCCGACGTTTTCGACGATCCTGGACGAAACGGGACCGTCGGTCCCTTCTTGATGCCTTTTAACTACGATTAAACAAACAACGTCCGTACAACTCGAGAGACACACACGGATCGGCGGTACAAGTTTTGCAACAAAAAAGTTTCATCGTTGCATTACATTCTCTCACCGACATACTTTGATGTTTGACAGTCCGTTCCCATTTTTATTCCTTGTCCTACTACGTTTCAAGCTCGACGGCAAAAACATCAGAGAATATACGATCGTGTAAACACTGTTCGGCGATCGAACTCCAAGACCCTTCAAGAGGTGTATCATCCCCCAGTGATGAGTTTGGTTTCTGTGCAGTTATCGTAGACAAAGAACCTAGCCGATTAAGACGGTCAAAACTGGCCTTAGAGCTTTTTCAATGGTTCTTGAATCATTCGAAAGCTGACCAAGAAAAAGCTTGTCCGTGAGGTTAGTTACACGGTAAAATTGATTTTACACTTTTCGGCGCATTTTCCGGTCTCGAATGCGTTCTAAAATTTTCAGAAAAAAATCTGACACATTTCGGATCCCAAGGCGTATTTTTGCGAATTTTCTCAGATTATTTTGTTGCAAGCTGTGGTCGTAAAAATTGAAAAACCTCAAAAAAAAAAGTCGGAACAACATTTTTTTTTACAATTATGGAGCCTATACTGTATTTCCAACAATTACCACTTGCCGAATTTTATAGGTATTTTGACTAAAAACGATCCATATCGTCTCGTAGAAGAGTACGCATCGAAGCGTAAACGCGAAAGAGAAAGGATACAGGGGTCGTCGAGTCGCGAAACAGGAGAAATCGACTCGAGCTCAGGTGAGAGGAAGTTGTTCGCGACGGAACACGCTGCGAGGCATGCACGAGAAGAAAAACGAGTTTTTCGCCGTGGCAGGCAAGTACTTTCCTCGTGTACAACAATAAGAGAGACGTTAGGGCCCTCGAAACTTGTGACGCCCGCGAGAAGAAAATCTGCCGCGCTTTTGCGACCCTTCTCGCGGTTTGGCGAACACGTATATATATATATATATATATATATCGTTCAAAACTCAGCGATCTACTCCTAACGATATTAAACTTGTCCGATACATGATTGAACGATACATTTTCCGTTCTACCTTTCAACTTTCTCTTGTCCGATTGTTCGCGCGATGATTGAAAGCGCGGCGAGCATTTATTTATGGCACGCTTCGTGGTGTCCCAGAATATACGCGTACAAATTCCTCCTGGACTTTGGTACGAAAAGCTGCCTTTAGGAGCCGTCGAGTTTCGCGACGCTACGCAAACGACGGCGCCGAGCGTACGAACGAATAAACAGAAAGAAATGCGACGCAGCGGAGTGACGAACGCGCTACGTAACGAATCGCCGTATCTGGAGCCTAATCCTAATTATGCTTAGAGGACGAGCACGGGGGATTTAACCGACAGCTCGACATTTGCACAGCCAGCGGATTTCTACGCGCGTTATTTAAGTTTCAGGGAAGAGACGACGGTGGAAAGAGTCGCGAGGGCGCATTTCGCGGCGTGCTGTATTATTCGTTCGACGGAGCGGATGGATTCTCGGTCCCTTGGCGGATAAGGATTTTATATCAAATATTTACTACGGGACGATAAAGCGACCAAGTTCGTCGAGGGTTACGCGTCACGTACAGATGACACGGCGCCGAGGAGCTGAAAGTTTCAGGCGACTGTTCCAAAGCTACAGCTTTACGTAGCAACTTCGATGCTTCGCTTTTGGTTATCTCTCGATGTGAATAATGAAACGAGCAAGAGAGAAAAGAAGAGAAAAGAAGGGAAAAGAAGAGAAAGGAAAAGACAAGCGTATGGAAAGACCCTCGTGTTTTTCAACGAAGGCCGACGAACGCTGGGATATCCAGAGCGATTGATTCAAACGTTACCTTAACTTTGACGGGCTGCCAAGGAGGTTGTTTACGAGATTTCGAAAGCTCCGTAAATGACTCCGCGGTATATCTTCGCGTTGTTTCGAGTGTAGAGCATGCTGTTACTTGGTCGAGTATCCTGGCGCGTATGCGCAACGTCTACCCTTCGCTGGTAGCGTAGAAAAGGTCCGCCATTCCGCAAGGATTATTTCATTCCTCGACTTTCGACCCAGTTAAATTCCACGACGCTCGTCTCTGTTCAATTGAAAATCCCAATATGTTCGTTCCTCATCGACACCAGGAACGTATTCGAAGGTCCTCCTCCTACGGCCGTCCTCGGTGCACGATTCCGTCCTGGAATCCAAAGGCCATTCCGAACGTACAACATACGCGCATCTATGCCTCGATCCAATAAACGACCGAGTCAATCGCGCGTGTTAAGGTATTCCGCGTGGCCTCTCAGCTTTGCGTATCGAATTTTACCGAACGCCACGGACCGACTTTCGAACGGTTCGCAGCGAAGCCACACACGCACGGTACCGGAACATCCAGCACCACCGAGAGGATTAGTTTCTTGTCGAATCACCGCGAACACGCGCTATCGGTTGGTTTACCGGATCGACGAGTCGCGTGCAACCGAGTAAATCGAGCCCGGTCAACGGCCGTCGCGTCACGGGCTTCAGGAAATTTGCCAAACGGCCCGGAATCGCCAAGTCCCAGCGGCGAAGGTGACGAGTGCTTGGCTGGTCATCGGGATCCAGCGTCGACGGCGACGTTTAATTGGACGATATTTGCCGAAACGCGTGTAATCACCTGTTGCACGCAGGGAGAGCGCGCTAATACCGACCTGGCGAAATAAACTCTCGTCAGACGGTGTACCAGGGCGTATCGGTATTTGCGCATCGGGACGTTCCCGGATAGTTGAATCTCGAATCTCGCACGGCTCTGCATCATCAGCTTTACGTTCTCGTTAACTCCGTCGAGATTTTACGAGGCTATTTTGCCGAGTTAAACATGATCGCTCGAGATCGCCCGAAACCTCGTAAAATTGTATCGTCCATGAATCCGTTCGAATCGTACTTGAATTTTCTTACATTAATTGATCGCAGGTAAGCGACGGATTAATAAGTCCACGACACCGTTAGAGATGATAACATCCATTCCCATCGCGAAATAAAATCCTACGATACGTTTAACGAAACGCGAAGAAAGTTTTAGGGGGGATGAATTTTGCATACGAGGGACAGTAAAAATGTTCGCGGAAGCTTCTTGTTTTATTCGACCTTTCTTTCGAGTTACACAGGCGTTCTTCCGTTGCTCCAGTTGCCAGCCAGTTGAAAACTTTACGACGCGTACTTTTCTTCTCCAGAAAACAGACCGAAACGATTCGTAAAGCATCGCGGAGGTGTTTACGTACAGTCAGCAATATCGCGCGAGAGATACGAAGCATCAACTGTAACTAGTTGAACGGAATCAGTTGCATCGCCTCGCTCAGGAACGAGAATTATTGAAACACGAGGAACGGCTGCGAGATAAGAGGAACGCCCGCGCGAACTTCTTTTCCGAACCGAATGCTGGAAGAATCGATAGCGGCGTGGAACGAGTCGCGTAAATAACGATTCGTAGTATCAATCGTTGAAACGGAACGTCTACGGTTTTACCATGTTAGGACTTACGGCATTTACAGGCTGCTGTGGCGTACTCTTTTCAGAGTCCCATCAATATTCGTACGAGTTTACTGAACAAGTGCGAATAAATTAAATAATACTTTTGATATTATCAAACGAGTTTTTCATTACACGCATGTATATGAGTAAGCTTGTAAATGTATATATTTAGTATTTACAGTCAGTCCCGTAAATGTTCGTATGTGTTTATTGAACAAGTGCGAATAAATTAAATAATACTTTTGATATTATCAAACGAGTTTTTCATTATACGCATGTATATGAGTAAGCTTGTAAATGTATATATTTAGTATTTACAGTCAGTCCCGTAAATGTTCGTACGAGTTTATTGAACAAGTGCGAATAAATTAAATAATACTTTTGATATTATCAAACGAGTTTTTCATTACACGCATGTATATGAGTAAGCCTGTACGTGTATATATTTGCAGTCAGTCTCATAAATATTCGTACCCTCTGTGTCTATCGAAGATGTGTGACTAAATTAAGTAAAAATTTTGATATTACCAAACGAATTTTTCGTTATAAACATGTGTACGAGTAAGCTTGTATATATTTATATATACATCGACACATTTATACAAACATGCACTTGGAAACATCAAACCTGCCATTTAATTTAAACAAATTTTTTCAATAGATTCTTTCAATAGATTTTTTCAATAGATTTTTTCAATAGACATAGATATAGAGCGTACGAATATTCATGAGACCGCCCGCATAGATAGACGGATGCAATCGTGAAACGGCTGACTGGTTGAGAAATGTCGGAATTGGAGAAATTACAGGACGAAGGTAGTTTCCTTCGTCGATGAGAATTGAGACGGTAAAAAGGAGTGTAAGGTGCCTATGAAAACAAGAAAAGGGGTTCGGCTGAAGCGTCACAGAGTCGTTAAAGTAGACGTTAAGGGAAGTATTTCTTAATTAGTGGCAAGCCTCGAACGAGGTGTCTCGAGCCAAGTCAGCCGCTCCCTCGATGCCGAGCCCCTTTAGAGGCTGCTCGTAGATCACGATTTGCTTTAAGTGTCTTAAGTTCCTTAAGGTCGATGGAAGCGTCGACGATAAACGGACCGCTTCGAGAAGAGGAAAACTCGTTCGTTCGTTCGTTCGTTCGTTGTTTCTCTACGTCGATATTAATCGCAGGGCTTACTCTACGATGAGAGACACGCAAAGACACCCCCGAGCACGTTACGCGACTCCTTAAATATTAAACACTGCGAGGTACGCTGTCTCACAGTGATGGGGAAAACCCTAGACATCGAATAAATCCGAAGTTTGCCGATGTGTTTGTCTCGTTTTCTTCTTTGGAAAGTGTTTTAAAGAGAAAAGGAGATAGACATATCGGCAAACTTCAGATTTATTCGAAGCCTGGGGTTTTGCCGCATCGCTGCCGTCTCAGAACTGATCCAAGGGCCATTCTAACCGCATAATCGAAAAAAAACTGTTACGTGTAACGGAGGTTCCCGGGCGAAATTTGAAAATACAACAAAGTCGGAACGCTCAGAATTATTTCACCGATCGAAAAACCGACCATCGCTGGAAACGCCGATAATGAAACTCCGTCCTCTCGATATCGATGCCCGAGTATCGAGAGGGAAACGGAAAGAAAAACAAAACAAAACTTGGGCGTATGAAAAACGACGAAGTAGAAAATAGAATGCAGCAGCTTTGTATTCGATTGTTTCGCCTATGTTCGGTCCCGGCGAAAAAGTTGCTCTTCGACGGTGACCGAAAAAAATGAACGAAAAGCGAACGCTTACATCGGTGCGCCGTACCTAATGGAAGAGACGGAAAACTTCTAGATAAAGAGACCATCGAGCGAGTTGAACGAATAAAAACTATGACCGTCTCTGCAGCGGGTCAAAGACACGAATAAAATCCAGGAAAATAATTGTTTTTGCGTTCGCCGTAAACGCGATATTGGTTTCGAGCTTTATTTTTCCTCGGTGTTCCTCTTTACCTTTTTTTTTTTTCTGTGTTGGTCTCACGGTTCGTCGATTGCTCGGCAATTTTTGCATATCGGACGCCGCTGGGTATTATTTGAACGTCGACACCGAAAAGCTCGTTTTTCTAGCCTCTCATTGACGGACAATCGATCAGTCGCGCACCCCGCCGATGTGTCGAACCGTGAAACCTCTTTTCGTAAACACTGGAATTTTTCCTCGCCCAGCGAAATATGCACCGGCTCGCCTTCCGCCTGCCTTTTCCGCCGCGGTCGATAATCCTTTAAACGTCTATTCCGCGTAGCTGGATCAATTTCGACTCGTTCGCGTCTTTCCCGTCTCTTCCTCGTCGTTTCGCGAACGCGAGACTAACGCGAATCGATGAAACGAACCTCGTACAGAGATATTCGCCAGGACGCCGATAAGAATCCGCCAGGTCGTGCCGTTCGCGAGATTTCGGGAAGAGAAAATTGCGCACGTACAAGCGCGCATTTTTTTTCAGTCGAATACTCGGAGTTAACGATAAGGTCATGCTGACGTCGCGATAAGGAGACCCCGATTGGGAAAGATCGCGTGCTCGAGAGAATACGGGCCACGAAACGTAATGTTATCAGGGAGCGCACAACAGCTGCACTAAATTTTTTTTCGCCGACAGCTCTACTTTCCGAACGATAACTCGCGCGAGGCACGCGGAGGACCGCCTAACCGCGATGCCCTATTAAATAATACACGCTTTAATCCTATCGATACGCTCGAGGTTCATTTAAAATCCTGCGTTTTTGTTCGTTTTCCCACGACACGTACCTTCACATTCCAATTGACTCCCGTTACAGTTTCAATGTTTGTACAGTTATCAGCGACAAGTGCGTCCAGATAGACGCGCGAGAGCGCAGGAAGAACAAGAGAGAGTGAATTAAAGTCGGATGCGGGTATAGGTTGCTACGCGAGAGAAAAGAAATTGCCCAGAAGCAATCTCTTGATGGATTTTCTGATTAAATGTCCCACACAGCAAAGCACTCGGGGAGATGCATATTTTCTCTCTCTCTCTTTTTTTTTTCCGCATAACATTCGATAATTCCGCCCAACAATTTCCGTCCGTTCCCGCTCGCGTCTTTTATGCGCCCTTTGACATCGCAAGGAACGTTTCCGTTGTCGCGCTCTCTCGCGGACCGTTAATTCCGCGCAAAAATGGTTTAACCGAGAAAATTGCAGTTTTAATCGCGTGTCCGCCACGGTGGACGGCGGAAAAAATCCGCAAAACCTCCGTCGGATCTTTAAATTGCTCTCTGTCCAGAGAGGCGCAGAGGGACGTCCTTTTTGTTTTATTACTAGCCCTTACGTACCGACTCGCGCTACGTTCCAGGAAATTCGTTCGAGGAACAAGAAAACAGTTCCCTCGGCTTTATTATTTAAAGTTCGTAAATATTCATACGGTCGAAACCACTCCCACGTAGATTAGAAATGACAGAGTAACAGAACTTTCATCTTGAATGGAGAGGAGCCAGATGGGTGCCTGGGAGGGGTAGGCGAGGAACCGAAGAAGATTAATGAAATATTCACGAGATTAGTTGTATCCGGCGGAGAGAACTTCGGACGTAATCTATTCGATAGCGGGGCGATCCTGTTTCCGTCGTTTTTCTTCGTCCGCGTCGCCCTTGGTTTTCTCGGGGTCGAACTCGGAAGTTTCACGGGGAAGAGACGTCAAATAAACCGTGGTTCGCGCGACGATACACGTTACCTCGATATTCGCGACGCGCGACCGCGCCGCTGGTCTCCAGTTTGATAAGTTCGAGCATCGTTCCACCGTACCGATGCAATTTTTTCGCTTCGAAAGTTCCTGGCCCCCGCGGGAACATCGCGGTATAAGGGCTCGCCTAACTTTCGCGGATGCTTTTCGAATGAATTTACTTCTCGCGCATCGTTTTCGTCGCGGTTGGAACGAACGAACTCGTCCTGTTTCGATCCAACTTTTCTGCTATTTACATTCACCTGCAAATATTTCCTTTTACCACCTTGTCAGCATCGCGTTTCCGTTCGACTTTCTCAGCCGGAGGAAAGAAAATTTGTTCGAAATATCAAAAGAAAATCAACGGTTATCAACGAATAAATATTTGTAAACGCGTCGATGTTTATCGATGTTTATCGATATTTCATCGGCAAATGGGCTATACTGTGACGTCGAGTAGTTTGGTTCGTATACGTATCACAGTAGGCGTTTGTTCGTTGATCGGACGAAGAAATCGTCAGGGACGTGTAGTGATTTTAAGAGAGAACAGAGCATCGGCCTCCGTGGCGCAATCGGCTAGCGCGTTCGGCTGTTAACCGAAAGGTTGGTGGTTCGAGCCCACCCGGGGGCGTTAATTTTTTTTTTATTATTTATTTTCTGACATAATCACGCAGTCGAACCTCCTTTGATCAACTATACGCGCTATTGCGTTACACGCAAACGTTAGCGAAGTTTATAGATTAGAGTTATTATAGTTTATAGATTATCTAGCTGCATTTCCTCGTTCCCCATCTACGATTTTTCCAATCGTACAAGGTTGCGAGAATATCGTAAAATCTGTTCAACGTCGGATAAAGCTAGTCGATAACCGTGCCGGATCTATGAATACTGTATGTATCGATACAGCTTTATGAAACATTTATGCGACCGTAGAGCAAATCTTCTTTTATAAACCGAGTTCACGTTGCATCGCTGGTCGGCACGTGCACTCGTAAGTTTCGTAACACGAGATGTCCAGCCGAGCCTCTGGGATCGTATTTTTTCAATACAGTGCTTTCGACATACAACGTTCCATAAAATCGAAAGAACGCGCATCGATTTCTCGAAAAGAACAATTTATTTCGCGATTCCGAGTGGAATTATAAAGTGATTTGATTATTTCCAAAAAAAAAAAAAAAAAAAAAAGAAAAGAAAAGAAAAAAATATTATTGCATAATCTCTCATCGATTCCTACGTAAGATCAATCTATTGGCTGTAGTGGATGTATAGTACATTGGCTATAACGCAACTACGAATCACACTATACATGGATCGCGTGTAGTTCGCTCGGCTACCACTAGAGAGCAATCTTTCTCGCTGCTGAAGTTGTACGGTCTGCGTAATATCAACGAGACGAAGGAACGTCTCGGCAGTCATTCAGTGGGTGTACTACTGATCGATTTAGCAAATGATGATCATAGGAGATGACTCGTGATTAAACTCCGCTCCCCAACTACTATCACAAGCAACGACGGTAGTTGGAGGAATATCTGATGCTAAATCATTTTTTCTTTTTACAAGTATTCCCAAAATTAACTAATTGTCATTCGGACGTAAAGTACGATGAAAATTTTAGTCGACTAGTAGCACATCTAGTATTTATTTTAGCATAGATGCTGAATCATTTTGTTTATAAGTATTCCCAAAATTAACTATTTGTCATTCGGACGTAAAGTACGATGAAAATTTTAGTCGACTAGTAGCACATCTAGTATTATTTTAGCATAGATGCTGAATCATTTTTTTAATAAGTATTCTCCCGAAATTAAACTATTTGTCACATTCAGACGTAAAGTTTGATGAAAATTTTATAGTCGACTAAAAGAGTAGCAAATCATATCTTTCTGCGAAATTGTAATAGTTGCGATGATTTTTACTCGCTATAGCCAGCAGTAAGTCACCACGGAAAAGTAGAACGAGAGAAATCGCGAAACTTTTAACAATCGTAACGAGAATTCAACGACGCATTACAGGAAACCCCGTTACCAATCGTAAGGACAAAACGATGCAAGCGAGACGACAACTTCGAGAGCAGCATCCTTGGCACCTGAGGTTGTGTCAGATTCGTCGCTACGGTATTATCGGTTATGGTACAACCTCCCGACCTCGTTTAACTCTCGACCGCATCGTGAGCGACCCTTTACGATCGCAAAGCATCTACCATTGTCACGTGTCGGAAATATAGCGTTTCAACTCCGTTTTCGTTTCATTTTCGGACTCTTCGAAAATTAACAAAATTGACACAATTCTTTTTTCTATACTATGTATATTAAAAGACTGCACTTGCCTCCTACACCTAAAGTAAGTTCTTCGAGCCCAGCGTCGATACTCGGCGGATGTAACATGGATCGCGAGGCACGCGCGTATCGAATTTCGAGGAGGATTGAAATTTACGATACGTGAAAGGGAGGAGGACTAGGATTAAGACTACGCTATCTGGAAATACGAAAGGCCGACCTGACGTCGTAGATTCGAAGACGCAACGATCTTTACGCGTGGAATGGATTTTCCAGGAGCAAGACAAACCGAAATCGTACGAAACAATCGATCGTTCGATTGGTTCGATAGAAAAAAAATCAACAGAGATGAACAAAACCCTAGACATCGAATAAATCGGAAGTTCGCCGATACGTTTGTCTCGTTTCCTTCTTTGGAAAATGTTCGGAAGAGGAAAGGAGATAGACGTATCGGCAAACTTCAGATTTATTCCAAGTCTCCTAGGCCTTATTTTGCCCATCACTGAAAATCAACGATGAACGAATAATTTGAATTTTAAGGAAACAGCGATGTACACGGGCCGCTGTATTAGTTTATAACTGTACGAAGTCTGGAGTGTTAATTACTAGATCGCAGAGGACCCTGGAGCGATAAAGACCGCCAATCAACTTTTCCCTCCGATCATCCGGTTCACCTCCGTTAGAAACGAATTTTTCCTTGGTAACCGAAGGGCAGCGCGAAGGTGCTCGAGAGGACGAGGAAAGTAGACGAAGGTGGAAAGTCATTATCGCGACAAAGAAGATCGAAGCCAATCGCCCCAGGTTCGAGGAAAGCCTATCGGTAAGCTGCAGGCGGAATCGAAGAACGGTTCTGGCCGTTTCGCGATACACCGCCAAAAGAACAGAACGAACCTTCGCCTCGTACAAATCCTTTTGTTCCTTCTCACGAGAAAGGTTCCTCGCCTTTTAGTCCGTAATTCCCGTGGTCTCTTTACGGAAACGTTGACTGTACGCTGCTCAACCGTGAGTTCGATCAACCCCGGCTCCGTTCTTATTTCATCCCGTTTTCCGTTCGTTTCCATCGGTTTCCGATGCGAAGGATCGATCTCGTCGCGCGATCTCTGCCGTGTACAGAACAAACGAAACACCCTCGCGAGAATGGTTAAATTATTCTCGAGCTAGAAGGATCCCGTGTTTCGAGATAGTCGCGTACGAGAATGCAACCGAAAGCTTTTATTAATCGTTGTGGCGTTTCTTTTCGTCGCGACTGATTTCCGATGTTGGCCAGGTATGGATTAGAAAAAGATCAGACCGCGGCCGAGGTCTAGTAGGAAACAATGAGATTATCGACTATCGGTTCGTTTCCTGCTCGAGCGGCTCGGTAATGCGATCATCTTCCGCGTAGCTGTTGGATGCGGATTCCAGTCGAACCGTTTCGCGGGTTTCTTGATCAAAATAGCCGAGAACAGGGCGAAAGCGTGGCTGTCTGTTTACGATATCACTGTCGAAAGCCGTTCGAACGACCGGCTGTTAAGACTGATAATTCATCGTACGCTGTGCGTACGTGCAATCGTGGTATCGCGCACGAACTAAAATGACGTTACAGAGAAGATACTGTTGGAAACGTCAGTCGCGACTCTCGGACTCCGTGTCCATTTCTTATAAATCATAACTAAACAGCAGCAACAACAACAATAGCGTAATACCGTTCGAGTCAAGTACCACAGGGTGTGGTACTTACCACTTCCTCGGCAATAGCCTTGTTCTTACGGATGAAACGATTTCCCGTCCCGATAACGTCGTACCGTTACCGTGTCTTTAGTTGGCCGTAAAATCTGTGCAAACAATAATTCTCGCCCGCGTTTCCTCGAACGTGGCCGTGGATCCGACTTTAATCGCATCTCGAATTCCACGGGATGCTCTAGCACCCTCGGGATACCATTATCGTAAATTAGTCCGCTTCAAAGTTGCTTCAAACACCGGGCTCATTGTCGAACCAACCCATCCCGGGGCCGTTGTCTTAATTTCGTTCCAGTTTCTTTGTGCCCATGCAGGAACTAATTATCGATACTTGGCCAGTTTCCAAACTACCCACAATACCCTGTACTTATATTCAGGTAAATTTATCGTAAAAGAAGCGATCCACCTTCGTCCCGAGCCGAAGTGAACCGAAGACCGACACGTTAGACTTGGGATCGGTTGATACGTGAAAGGAAGTTGTGCTTCGAGCGGAAGAAACGTCGCGTCGGTCGAATGATCGATGCGTTCGACACTTTTCTGTCGCGTTGTCTTCTGTTTCACTGCAAAAGGGCGTTCGACAGTCTTTCTCGAGGATCTTCGTGCAACTGTCGTTATACAGGGTGTTGACAGATACGTGGGACATTTTTTCAGGATCAAGTCTACACACCTGTACGAATCGAAAAGTCCTTTAGCATTTTGCAATCCGAGGCTTCGTTGTCGAGATATTAGCGATTGAAATTTACTGTTGCAAGTTCCGACGCGGTCGCGCATGGACACGGCACTCGCGCACGACGAGGACACACCGATGTACACCCACTAGCGTCATTCCACCGATCAGCTGATTCGCGGTAAATTTCAACCGTTTATATCTCAACAACAAAGCCTCGGATTGCAAAATTGTAAAGGACTTTTCGATTCGTATAAAGACTTGATCCTGAAAAAACGTCCCGCATATTTGTTAACACCCTGTACATTTCAATTCAATTCTACATACGTTAACGAAAACGTAACGTCTCTTCAAAGAAAGACGAGACACGTGATTCCTATTTCTCTAACGGCCAACGACGTGATTCCCATTTCTCGACATCGAAATTTGGTCGACCTCACCCAACGGAATGATTGCAAAATAGAAATTGTTGAACTCGGGTACCTTTCTCCAAGTTATACATGTCTTCTTTTTTTTTTTTTTTTTCCTTCGAATGCGAACGCCATAAAGAATATTCGACGAGTCTTATTTACAAGCAAACGCGAGCAAAATGGAATCCCCGAGGGATCTTATTCCGAGCGAGTTAGCGAGTCGAAAAGCAATTTATTTTTCTCGTCCACGGGAACGTATTTCATCTGAACTCCGTTTGTGATTTTCTTTATTCTCTCGCGCTTCCGCGGCGCGTCGTATTCATACTTTAATCCAAACGCGAAGAAAAGCTGCCGCGTGTCAGCACTTCGTTGCAGTTTCAGAGAGACGCCGCGTCTTTGACGTCGAGCACCGCTTTCGAATCGATAGCTGTAAAACGCGGAATTGAAACGCGAGAAACACGCCAAGATTTACAGAGCGAATAATCCAAGGAGACGCGACAATGGTATTTAAGGGAAGCATGGTATCCGTTTTTGTTTACGATCGTTGTTGTTCGAAATTAACTTGAGAAACTTTCGCGACAGACGGTATCAAATGCCAACACTATCGATGCCGACGAACCCGATCAAACTTTCGATCGAAAACTCGAAACGAACGTTCGCGTGCCCGAATTTGCCTGAATATTCGTGCCCGCGTTCCCCTCGTATCGGTTTTCAGACGAGCTTCGAGGAAAAATCACCGCTTCGGATCGAAGAGTAACGACAGCTGCTCCTCGAACGCGAAACGAAATTTGTCCCTTAACCGTGTTATTAAGGAATGCCAAGTGGAGCTCGACGAAAAAAAAAAAAGAAAGAAAGAAAGAAAGAAAAAAGGCCAACGTCGAGCGCGTCGCGTATGAAGTTGAGACTCGATAAGAAAAACGAGAAACCGATAGCGGTTTGCTCGGGTCGAGGCGGTGGCTTGAAAGCCCGTCGGTTTCCCTCTCCGTGCGAAAAATCCGAAGAGTGCAACTCCGCCGACAAATTGAGTTTGGACCCTACAGAGACCGAGCCCTTCGCGTTTCGCCGATGGATTTTACCGGAGGGGTCAATGGAAATGTACAACCCGGTCCCTCTGGGCGCGATAAACGCCCCCGCGTGACCAACTTCCCTCTCGCACTTGGACAACCGAAGCTGACGGCCTCCCTCGACGATATCGATGCCGCTCCGACACCTTACGCCTTTCGCGCTTACGTAAATCCGTTCGTTTCCCTCTCGCGAAATTGCAAGCAACTTTCGATATCCCTTCAATTAAGGTAGCCGCGGATCTATTTAAGGGAGGATTTTATCAAAAATCTCACTCGACCGTTCCTTCGTTAACCCTTTGCGCTCCGAGCCATCGGTCTACCCCATTTTGTCGCGGAATATACTAAGAGTAACCGTGTTCTATTAAATAGTGCAGCATAAGAATCATGTAATTTATTGTAACGCTACTTTCATTTATTTGTTCGTGCTACTTGAATGGAAAGTGTACAACCCCTTTTGAAAACGTGCTCGAGAAAATTGATCTCTCGAAGGGGTAAACTGATCGCCGCAATTTTTATGAATAAACGACCTCAGAGTTTCGCACCTCGAAAATGCAACGCGGCTCGCGGAAAATTTGGACATTTCCGCGTCGACTTGTACACGCTTCGAGTTTGACAGCCACTGTTCCGAGTGTTTTACGCGACGAGCATATACGTGACCCTAAAGAGCCCAACTTCCCTTTATCTGTTCCACGTAGCCGCTCATCAACGACGCTGCAACTTGGCCTGTTCCGCAGATAACGAGACGAACTTTCGACTACTCCGCCAGGTAGTCGAGGTGATACATGGATCATTAGGGAAACTAGTCTCGCCAGTTATCATCGGTCTACCCCGATAATCCTACTCGCCGTATCGCTACCCTAACCTCGTCCGTATCAAGACCGATTCGCTACGGGTCGCTGATTAGGGCGACGAAGATACGGCGGGAAAAGTAGGCAGAACGGTAAATGAGCCGAGATGAAGTATTAAAGCGTAGAGACGATAAGAAGAGACGACGTTTAGACCAACGCGAATACATGTTCGTTCTACGTTCCTAATTTTAACCCTTTGCACTCGAGAGGTGACTATCAGCCACCGTTAGCTTTCACGCAGCAAATCTACGATACCTGATGTTTCTTTAGGTTTCTTTACCGATCTTTGGAGCTCGAAGTGTCAATAAAATGATCCACGGCAATAGAATGCCAAGAAAGAGCTCGAGTTGCTGGCAGGTACCAGAAAAAAAGGCGCCTCGAGTGCAAAGGGTTAATCCAATTCGAGAGACCGTTCACCAAATGTAGCTTTACGAATAAATACGTATAAATAAATAGATTGAGAAATGATTCAAGACCTATGCTTTTTCATGCTTTCTCTCAATGTCATCGGCCAAGTTCCCGATAAAGGAAACGAGCAGAATTATTATGCAATATTCACAGCGGATAGAAAAGTTTTCTTCCTCTTCGAGGGAGTCTCGCCCTCAACGCCGTTTTACGAGAATCCTGTTAAATTTAGCCGAGCGAAACGCGCCAGGCGCGAAACTTTCCCGCCTTTTTTCGCCGCCTCTTTTTACAACGATCACGATTCGCGGAAAGGACCTTATCTTCTCCGGTCCTACGATATTTTCTTGGCCGGCAGAGTCGCAATAACTCGCTCGGCGCTTTTTATCGTATTACTTTCGTCGAAAGATGGATACACAGGATAATTCCTGGTAGAGGTTCGCGAAATGCTACGTGTTTCCCGCAAAGTTCGATTATTTTCTACGAACGACCTAATCCTAGTCCACCCTACCGTTGACGTAATTATTCGTCGCTGAAAACTCGAACAGAGCACATGTAATTGTCGCGCCGATTCCGAAACGGCCCTTCGCTCGATAAATCACAATTACTAATCTCTGAATTACGTGGCCTTAATAATACTCGCAATCTATTATCCCGAATTGAGTCGTATCTATGCGCTAGATCGCGGCTAATTAGATTTAACAACTCTTTTTCCAGAATAGTGTTACATCAGATGCGTGGTAGAGTTCTCGTTTGGGTTAGGTCCGGGTTATCTGGGTTCCTTGGTCTCGAACTTATTTATAAATGCCATCCATGGTATGCCGTGCGATGCCTAATGCCTTCAGCCGTCGCGAATTTTTATCGTACGCGACGTGAAATTCGTTCGTCAAGTAAAACGCTTTACGCGACGCGGTGTAAAATTCAACGAAGCTCGGATAATTTTGTTAGAAGCGTCATTTATCGGGTCGCGTCGGTCCACGCGTGTCGTTCTCCTCGTGCAGCGAGCAGAAGACCGATCGTTTAATCCAGAGAAGACGTTCGGAAAAGCGGTAAATAAATCGTGTCAGTCTCCCTGACGTTCTCGAGACGTTTGGATCCCCGCGCGGGGCTTCTTTAGACGAGGAAGAATCATTCTTCCCTTTTGTTAGCGAACAGCCAGAGGAAGAACGTTAACCCTTAGGGGAAGCAGCACGAAAAGTTTCATAAATTGACGGACGGGGAGTTTAGCCGGAGACCCGTGGGAATACCCTGGATCGTTCGGTGCTCTTAGGGATCCTCTATCGCGAAAACTCTTCTTGCCGACGAAAGAATTAATCGCTTGTCAGAGGCAGCGTTCACGTATCGTCGGAGATCCCATTTTTTCGCGACTATCGAGAATAATTGGCCGGCCTGGCCAGTGTGTTTTATTCGCGAGAATTCATGGCCCGGTTCGAAGGCCGCGGAACAAAGGGAGTCGGATAAACTTCCGCGGGGACCGACGAATCGGAGTCCGCGAGCGGTAATAACTTCCTGTAGATCCGATCGCGTGCGCTAACGCGCGAATATAACTTACGAAACTCTAACGCCAGGGAATCGATAGCGAATCAGTTGTTCTCGCGTAATTTATTCGGAAACGCGCGCGGATCCTCGTCGAACGAAATCGAAACGATTAGCGAGAAAACGCGATGACTTTTTCATCGAATCGCTACGAATTCGTATACGAGTTTAGAACGCTTGTTTCGAAGACGAGACGTTAAGAAAATGAAATCTGTGTAAGCTTGTAGTTTCCAATTGTTTCTGTTGGAGTTTCGCGGGTATGAACTAGCATAATTTCAGGTTTCATTTCGCCTTTGTTCGAGACTTTCCGATCGTTAATTCTGTCCGAGAGGACGAATTTAGTCAGTGGTCGTGGAATCCGTGTATCCGAATTGTATTTTCTTCAAATACCCGAGTGTTTGATTCGCCGAAATATTCGACGATTTTCAAGCAAAATCCTAGCGTCGTAAGAAGAGGTGTTGCGAATAGACAGCGAAAGAGAAGAGGTCGAAGAACTGATTCGCGAGTTATGCTGGTACGTGGGTATCGCGAGAGAAGATGCACCGTTTTCAGTTAACATTTTACTGCGCGTGAGTAATGATCGAGCTTTCTATTTCTCGCGCGGGCAACTCGGATAAAGAAACGCTCGAGAATCCACGGCAACTGCGTTTCTCTACGTTATTTCTTGCCAGCCGGAAGGAACGATAAAGAGCCATTTTTCGCCTCGTCGAGCCACTCCTCGCGGCTGAACGACGATTGATCGGACAACCAGCTGTCTTCGTTGACGCGAACGAACGACGGCCGACTGGCAACATCGAGAAGAGAATCCGAACGCGTCGCGTGTTCATTTGCATGTGAAAATGTTTCCCGTGTCGAGACAGCTTCTCTTTCCCGTTCTATGCTTTCCGACGTTCGCCAGAGGGAAGTATCCTATCGCGTGTACGCTTGTTAAACCACTCCACCAAACTATGCTTCTAATCGACGAAAGACCACGCTTAAGGGAAAGACAACTTGGACCGTTTCTACGGAAGGATAACTTTTACAATTTTCACGAGAGAATAGCGTTCGGAGGGAGCCAAGTTCGAGCGTTTAGACGGAAAGATAATTTCCGCAATTTCCATAGAAAAATAACGTTTGCCCGTGGGAAGAGGTAAGTTTTCGTCGCGTCTGCGAGAAGATATACATCTTGGACAATTTACGCGGAAAGATGTTTCATAATCTGCTAACACATCCGATCGGTGGCTTTGGAATTTTCCGTGTTCGTTGTATGGTTACAGCCGGCATTTCTACGCGAGATGTAAATTTCAAAAATATTTGTCGAAGGGTATTTATTGCGAGATCGTCGAAAACGATCGACGATCATAGACGCACGCGTTCGTTCAAGAATAAAGGTCTATTTACACACATATCCGTAACGTGTCAGTTCTTTTAAACATTCTTCTGTTGTTTTTGAATGGACATGTTCGCACGCGTCCGACACCGTTCCATGACGTTACCGATACGGTACGTACACGGACATGTGTAAATAGACCTTAAGGCAACGCGTATCGTTGCGTATTTTTTCGATAATACGATTGAAAGAACGTGGCGTGCGACGACGCGTTCAAGGTTCCGTTTAGAGGCGGCGAATTTCCGCGAAAGAAATCGAATTCGCGTCCCGACAAAGGACCGGGCCAGGAAAAACAGCGAGAAATTGTCGACTGGCTCGCGAACGAGTAAACTCGTTTTCCCTTTAAAGCAAATTGCCTCCATAGGCGTTAACGTTGACTGTTCTAACACGTGTAACGACGTCTGGTCATTACGTGGCTTTGCCCGGGGGAGTCCGTAACGAAACGGAGACCCGAGCGACACGATTTAACAGCGAAGACATATTCTACGCTGGTCGTTTCAAACGAACCTATGCGGTCACTGCGAAAACAGTGCTGGGAACGCGTCGATGTCGACCGCGTCGTTGCGGTCAAATGAGTTTCAAAGAGAAAAAGAGCGACGAACAGTTGGATTCGGCGAGGTAGTCGGTGCCTTTTTCGAGCAATTTCGTATTCGCTAACGCGTAAAACGAGAATGATTAAGGTAGTCGTGCCGTAACTGCGCGATAACAGCGATTAATTTAAAAATCCACAGTCTCGATTATTCAACTATTTCAGCGTTCGCGTGGACGAACAACGCTACGCTGCAACGACTTGGGAACGTAAACTAGATTTGCAGAAGAACGAGAAAGTACTCGGGGAAAAGCGGAGGCGGAACGCGTCGAATTCGAATGCACGCCATTGTCCTTATTTACCTAATTCCCTTTCGCGGTGGAGAACGCGCTGGCAAACCGCGTGCTTCCACTTCTGATATTGCGTTTTCGAGGATGTCGTTCGAGTGGATGCAATTTACCTTAACGACCGTCAGATTTCTGCTCCGAGATCTCGAAATCTCTCGGGGCTCGTTCTTACATTAGCCGAAACTTTCGTTCAACGGGATTAAACATGCTCGTTTAATCCGATCTTTTCGTTAGGTTTCGTTAAATTTCTCGAATTCGACTATCACATTCGTTTCGACGCGAGCGAACCAAATACGGGCGCGTCGACGGACGGTGGAAATATGTTGGTAAAAGCTACGAAAGCAAACATGTAGGAAAAAAAAATTACGAGTGTCGGAAAAAAAAAACTGTCGCTTCGAATATTTGTCTTTCTCGATAAATAGAACGTCCAAGCACCGAAACACAACGATTTCAACGCGTACCTATCGACGGTTGGTCGTTTCGACGCGTGAAAATACAACGATACGTTCGTATCTACGTTGTAGCGCAAGCAAACGAAAGAATCGGTGGAATTAGAATCATGACACGACGGACATCGGGCAGAGACGGCCGAAACCCTAGGCTTCGAATAAATCTGAAGTTCGTCGATCTTTGGAAAATGTTGAAAAGAGGAAACGAGACGAACATATCAGCAAACTTCAGATTTATTCGAAGGGTTATCATTATTAGGGTTTCGCCCATGTTGGATTTTCTCTTCACTAAAAAGAAAAAGTTTTCGTTGAAAAAAAACCATCTCTGCGCGTTTTGGTTTTCTGTCCTAGACGCGAGTCAAAAGGGTCCAGCTGCGTCTCATCTTGGCTTATTTAGACGAAGTATGAGACCGATAGGGTCTATAATTCAGTCACTTTCATTCCGTTCGAGTTGCTTCTAGCGAACGGAACAGACGTGCTCTTCCGTGTGTTTCGAGTAAAGCTTTTAAAGTCAAGTTGAAATAAAGGTCTACTCGTTCATTCCACCGCCTATATTCCAATATAGCCCATCACTGACATCGGGAAAATGACAACAAGCAACCCTCGCGAATGTCTTAAATCTAAATTTGGAATCTGTATGTTTATCCTGAAAGTGTCTTCGCTCCCATTAATTCTTTGCGATCGAGGAATGATCGACGCCATCGTCGACGAACGGGCACTTGTCGAAGCCAGAGGGGTCGAAGAGACGTCAAGTCTCGTTTCCTCGAGGATGGCCGCGCGATCTTTCCCTTTTCCCACGCCAGCTATCAGACGTCAGTTACCAGATAGCGTTTTCGCATAAACGAAGAATCGATCTCTCATCGATGGCCAGACTCGATGGCAATTATTCTCGGCGAAGTAGCACGTTTCCGGCAATTTTCGTGGACTGGCACGTCGTCTCGGATCGAGCAGCGTGGCCTGATGGGCTGTGGGTGCAGATGGAAATGCGCTTGTGTGTGTGTGTGGAGGGTGGCCCGATGGCGGCGGGGGTTCGTCGCTGTAAAAGCAACGACCGGAGCTGACCTGAATCCACGGTCGGGGCGATGAAAAGGGAGCAACAAAAGCTGCGCGCGGGACGAGGACGAGAGTGAAAATACGGAAAATAGGTCGTTGCGCGGGGGCCACCTTGTAGAACTATTTTGCGGAACGTCGATTCCTGAGCCCTACCTGCCGAGCAATCCGAGAATCTGTAACTATCATCCGGCGTTGCTCGCCGCTAACTAGCCGCCTTTCTTCGTTCTTCCTCGGATCGCTTTCCAGCAGTTTTCAAACCTGTTCACGTCCGGACTAAATATCGCTCGTTCGAATCGAGTAAACAAACGTCGTTACCGAAACGCGAGCCACCGATATATCCTCTAGAATATCCAATCAACCTATTCCCGTTACATACGTACGATCACGGGCAGATGGCGATTGGTAATCAATCGCGACTTCTCATCGGACAAAAATACCAAAGGCTGACGAGAATCGAGCTTCGACCGCAGCCGAAATCGAAAGAAACGAACGGTACGATAACCGTTCCAGGGCGTGGCAGCGAATAAATACAATATAATCCACCGCGGTAATCGCGTGATTAATATGTCCTCCAATTAAGTGCGGGACTCTGCGGACGCTCGAGAGTTTCCGCACTCGACGAACCATTTGTCCATTTCGACGCGGATAATTATTTCCAGAAGAGAATCATCGTTAGCGGCGACACCCCGTTGTCATCGTTAAACGTCGTCGCCGTTGATCCCCGTTCGTAATAATCGTTCCCTGTTACGTCGACGCGATGTTCAAAAGTCACGCGAACCGAATAGATCTGACGCGGGAATTTTTGCAATCCCGGTCTCGATTAATCTCATCGCGAAACCTAGCGGACGCGTGGCCGGTACTTGGAACGCTCTTCAACGTCGCTACGCGGCATTTAAAGCGACGTTAAAGTCGAAACGATGCAAGTTCGTCGCGCGGGAGCCTGTTACGGAACTTGCTACTTAATAGTTTGCAGCGTTGATTTTCGCGGCCGAACACACGCCAGACGCGAAACGACGTTTGTCTGCACGCGCGCGCGTATGTTCGTGCGAATCTCGAACGAGTACCATTATTTCCCGATAGGTTTCATTCGCTTAGGCCGATCGTACGCGGGCGCAACCGAACCAGTTTCAAACCACTTGGAAAGTAGTTGCATGCGACCGTGGATCTTGGTAAAACAAAGACAGTTGGAGTAGGAGAAACAAAGAGCGCAAACGGTTTGCAACACTAATTTCAAATCGATTGCGCCGCGTGCGATCGGCCTACGTCGATTCGGACTCTACGACACGGACCGGCACCGACACGACGAAACGTTAAGTCAACGGGAATAGTGTGAATTGTTCCATTGAAACGCGTGTTTTAATGTTTTTGTCGTTGCCGGAACGTGACGGTTCGTGTTACATAGTCTGAATCGACCTTTAGTCTACAACGTCGTATCCGAGACGTGTTAGTCTCCTGCATCACCTTCCGAATATCCGAGAAGAATTAATGAATGTTCACCACTGTGTCCGAGACACAGTTTGTTCACCCGAACTCAACGTTTCTCGGGCGTGTACGGAGACGCGACGTGCTCGAAGGATCAAGGAGGAACGTCGTGTCTCCTCGTCGACGCAGACCGACACCGTCTCTTATTTACAGAACGAGCAAGTGTCATCGACACGGTCCACTCGCCGCGTAAAGTGGCAATCGATGTCTGGACCGCAGTTCGCAAACTACGAGGACGCGAATTGGCTCGCCGCGATGGTGCGTTTTCTTGGCAGCTAAGCCCACGTTTAGCTCCGATAACTTCGACGAGATAACGATTTTCGGCAACTTTTGTTTAAAACGGTTGAAAGTATACGTAGAAATCGTAACGAGGGTACCGAAGAAATTTACCCGTATCGAAGGCGGACGAACAGGAATCGAAGGGTAGGATGATAAAACGCGCCCACGGGTTCGGAGTCTCGATCAATGTCACGGAAGGAACATTTTCTCGGCGTGGTAAAAATTTTATTCCGCGCCAGGATGGAACACAAGAGTCGAACGGGGACGCGAACGACGGTGTCCCCGAGAACGAATTCGGGTTTCGTCGCCCGTTTGATATTCCTGATCCAACGGATCGTTCGGTTCGCGCTTCGCGTCAAGAATATAGAATATACATTTCGAAGGGAAAATAAAAGCCGCGGAGTCGAGAGGCGAGAACGTATCGCCGACATGACGGAGGGCGGTATACCGCATTATTCCCTTAGACGAACGAGAAGGGAGAACAAATTCTAGCCGAGTTTTGGGCCGAGGCTGGCTCATCCAGCGGCCGATGTGCCTCGTGAAGCACTTTGAAAGTATAATTCCAGCGGTCCGTGAAATCGTGCCGAGGCTCGTTCGGCCTAATGGGGGCGTCCGCGCTTTTCAATTTGTTCGAGCAATTTCCTCTCCCCCATCGACCGTCCTCCCTTATTCGGATACGTTTCCACCGGCCTGGTAAGAGTTACTCGCCTAAGATTCGACCGGGCCAATTCTTCGACTTCTTTTTAACCTCCACCTTCGGACCAATTACGCGAACCACGGTTTCCATGGAATCCAGCATCTGGATCCTTAAACGACGAATCTTGGGACGATCATTTTTCGGAAAGCGGAAAGCAATCCATCAGCGACGTTGTTCACTCAAGTTTCGTTCTTCGATCCTCGTTCTTCAAACGAAAACTTTTGCATAGATTCAGCGTGGCACGAATCAATTTTTAATTACAATTTCTCTCTCTCTCTCTCTGTCTCGTGCTCTTGTATCGCGAATACATTGTCAGGGTGTACCTTTTGTTTATCGCGAGACATTTCTCAAGGATAAACTGGAGGTATAAACTGAATTCACTTTATAGTCCAACAACATCGTAAATTGGAATTCTTCGGAGAGCCCTACATCGCATTTACTTAAGCCTAACCGAGGGTCGCTTAAGACCTCAAAGGACGCGCGGAGTGATGTCGAGGAATCCCTAGATAACCGTGTCCATCGAACGAAAACCTTTTTCCCCGTTTTGCAATATTCACGGCAACCTTCGCGAAGCTTTCCGTCCCAATTGATAATACGGAAGAAAAATTGCTTTGTCGGGGTGACTTTTAATAATAAGGTGACGCTTGAAATGGTCGAAGGGCGAAGATACATGAATTTGTTGGGTTACTTCAACAGAAATGGCCAACGAACTTTCGGTAAAAATTCTAATATAACGGCGTTCGAGGTTTCAGAAATTCCGAGCTAGGATCGACGCAACTGTAAACGAATGACTATAAAAAAAAGCTGACTTTCTTACCGTAGGCTGCGTCGACGCGTGGAACGCTGCTATTGAACGGTCACCTGTAACAGAAGAATTTGCCATTTATTGAAGGTTCTTCGGCCTTGCCTTAAAAAGTTTCCCGAAAGATCGGCGAACCAATGGTCGAGAAAGCCCTGGAAGAATGGCCAAAGTCGCGATTTATGCTTTGTTGGGGAACACAACGAGTAACGATGATGTTCGTGCCGTGTTACGATCGCAATTTCACCGGCCATTACCCCAGCGTGTAATGCGTCTTCCGTGATATAGTGGTTTATTAAGAACCGCGAGGGATACGTGCGTTTCCCACGATCCCCGGAACTTTCAGCGCGGCAGTAATTTCGTTCGCAGCTTCGGACTTTCAGGAAATGTTCGTTTCCTTTACGTTTTTATCCACTCGCAAAAGAATACGTTAAGTTGTTGGTTGTTCGCAAACTATGCTCTGTGATGCTACTGCGTCTTATTCCTACCGATGCTTTACGATGTAAAGTTTACATCGATAGATCTCGAACACGACCTCTCAGTTTGCGTTCACTCCAACAACATCGACGCAATTTTCGCAATCAAGCATTTACGGGGAATAACGGATCTTCGTGGCAGGGTGTGAAAGATAACAATGTCGAAAGTAATTTCGTAGCAAGTATTATTCGACACGCGACACACCTCTCATCCCCGATCGAGGGTGGTAGCTTATATTTATTGCACGAGAGAGGAGAGGCGGAAAGAAAGGGTAGCGCGGAATCAAATCGAAGCAGTCCCAATGCTCGAGCAGATTTTATATTCTAGAACATGCATGCGCAGCTTTTCGCCCTAATACAATGTGCCAGGCTACGTCGCGAATAACGCGTCAAGTCGGCCACGGATCGATATTTTTCATTTTCTCTTTTGTATCTCCTTCTGAAACGCCTTTCCCGAAAGGATCGGGTCGGGACATTTTTTACCAGGTGTCGACGAATCGCTTTCACGTATGGATTCAAATGCGAAGGGTGGATAAGCGCCGAAAGGACCTCCGCGAAATCCCTCTGCGTCACGTTCGGAGGCTCGCGACTCGAATTATTTCGATATCGCCAATTTTTCCGCGACGTCGCGTATCAAAATGTACTCGCGTGTGCGAGGAACGATACGAGCTTCTGCTCTTCGGCACGTTCCGTGCCATCTGGGTCAAATGGTGACCGATGATATTCATCGGGAGTAAAACTTTAAAATAATAGAGAAACTAAACGTGTCAGACTGTGTTGGCAAATCGTTGGATCACATTTTAATAACACCTCAACGTTCATCTCGTTGGTACAACGATCTACAGTTCAACAAGTCAAGTTGCGTCGGTCAAGTTGACACTCTGTATACGAATGTTAGGCGAGACAGGAGGTGCCACCGCACTCTCAACGACAAACAAAAATTTCTCAAAAGCGTGTTTGGGTTTCGGCAAGGTGCGAAAAGCCATTTATTAGCTTGACATGTTAAAATATTATTTCCAAATCACAGATACAGAGACTTGAATTTTATTTATACATAGATTTCACGACACTTTCTCGGGCGAAGTCATTAATACGGCGCCAAGGACCGTTGCTTTTTCGAATAAAGCCCTCGTTAAAAGGCGCTCGATCCTTTAAGGACGCGCGATTAGACTCGTTCGGCAAAAGGACCGCGAAAAGAGCCACGAAAAGGCTCTGGTTTAGTAATACGAAGTCTGCGAATGCTTTGAAGCCAAAGTAGACGCAAAGACCGGTCGATACGCTTTGGATGGATGCCCCCGGACTCCTTAATCTCTAGAGCGACATTATTCCGAGATCAAATTTGTCCGAGTGAATTGAAACGACAGGACGAGGACTTCCGAGGGTCGGCGTGGCGGAACTTTCCCGAAGCTCCGGTTTCTCTCAAAGATCCGAGTCGCGCGGAAAGTCTGATGCTCTCGATGCTTTCGATTTCGATACGAGAGTTTGGATCGTGAAATCGCGTAAACGCCGACATTTTCAGTATAAACCGCATGTTTTTTTGGAATTTTGGCTGAATAACGATCGTACGCGATCGGTTTCCACCCGAACGAAAGGAAAAGGCGTATAATCGAGCCCCCTCGCATGCAAATTTCGGGAAACTGGTCGACTCGTAGCGTCCAGCGATATCGTTAAAATTCGATGCATCAAAGTTCGTCGCGCAAAGGTATTCCGACAGTTCGCCGCGCGACGAGTTGAAATTCCCCTTCGACGGAAGCTCGAGTTCGCGCAAAATTGATATTTAAATCGTTCGAGCAATTCCAGCCATTTCTCAGGTCCGGTGATCCACCGAATTGAAAAACTTTAGGCCAGGCGACCGTGTGTACTCGTTTCAGCTAACTGGAGACTCTACGTTGATTCAGCAAGAAACAGAACTACGACTAATTGCGGCTCTTAGCACGCGAGAGGTAAGCAGGAGACCGTGGCAAGGATTCGGGAGCCTTTTCGATGTTAGGATCTTGCAGCGCTCGTTGATAATATTAGGTTGTCTTAAAAGTTTCTCTCGTGAGTTGCATTCAATTATTTTCTGTGCCAGTGTTTATGTAAATAGACGAATTTCTTAGACATAGATGCTGTAACGATAACGAAGCGAAATGAATCGTACACAGTTCAGTAATGTAACATAAAACATAAAGAAAACGAAAGAAACTTTCGGGACAACCTAATATTTTCGCGGACTAGTGTAAATAACGAACGCGAATAATGGCTGACTTCGGGAAGGCGGCATCTTCGAGAAAATATCTCTAGATTAATGTACCTCGCATTGGTAAAAGCCCGGTTGGAATATGCGTCATCTGTTTGGTCTCCCTCCGCATCGAAATATATTGTACTCTTGGAAAGAGTGCAACATAAGTTTCCTAACATAGAAGCTCGCGGAGTAGGTCAACCCATGTCTGCCCTTGATCATAATTACGAACCAGAACCGAAAGCGCTAAATTTAGCATCGTTTCGAGATCGTAGAACGCTGGCGAACCTTGTACCTTGGTTTGAAATTACTCGAGTGATTAATAAAAAAAAAAAAAAAAGCGAGTGGAATGCCGCGGATCTCGACTCGCAGCAACCTCTACGTGGCGAGACCTGGTAAGCGAGCTAATGGCTGCAAACTTGTAAAAAGATCTTTGGATGTAAAAATCGTTGATCGTTTTGTACATCCGTACCAACGGTGGTTTAGCTCTAAACCATCTGCACCGCCATCGTGGCGATGGTGAGATCCATTGGCATTTTCATCGTTGAATCCTGCAACATGGAATCGAGGAAAGGAAAATCGAAGACCGTATGGAGGGCTGTTGAGAATCCCTGTTCTGGAAGACAGAAGAACCATATCTAACCTAAATTCTATTCCTCCCGATATTGGCATACAGATTACGCACGCGTCGGAACGATTCGCAACGCTCCTCTCGCCGTTGATATCAGGGACACGGTTAATGTAAATAACGGCGAGGAGCCGACGGAAATCAGTTTCGTAGAAATAATGCGAGCCGAGAGGCGAGAGAAAGAAAGAGCGCGAGTCTCTTTCCGCGGAAATTAAAATGCTCTCGTTTGGTTGCGAGAAGAAGTCGGGTCCATCGCGAGCGTTAAATAGAACAGGCGCGAACGTAAAGCCTTCTGCGGAGTCCGTCGACCGACCGAGAATATTATGTATTTTTATGTTCCGAGAACGTCTTGGCTTTATTGAATTCTAACGAGTACGAGAGTCGGATGGATGATTCCGGGGATGATTCCGAAATGTTGCGACTTTTAATTTCGGTGTTCGTTGCCTGTTAAAGAAGTGGAAGATTTTTCATTTTCCTGAAAAGCTGCTGCCGCCGCCGCTGCGAACACCGAAACGCACGGCGACTTTACGCCTCGCGTGATTCGGAACAGTTGGATATTTCGTGCTGCGGGAACGTTTGGATGTTCGAAAACCGACGACTTAAAAATCAGCCTCGCCGAGATAATTCGTGCTTCCACCGCGCCCCGTTAACTGCACTTTCCAACTATCTCGATCAAACTCGTATTTTTTAAATGGTGTTTCGAGAATTATTATCACCGCTATATCGGATTCATTTCCCCGCGGACCTTCTTCTCTCTCGTAACTTACGAAAAGGGACTCACCATCGCGAAACATCTTTTCGAAATCTGTCCAGGCAACGGAATCCCAATTCCCCTGAAAACTTAGCAACCATGGTCGACATTAAATAACGCGAGTGCATAATACGCGGAGACAACGCGCCACACTCCGGATGCCCCAATAAAATATTCGATACTTTGCATAGCGGAAAGTTCCGACCAAACTGTCGTTCCGAGTTTCCCCGAAGTAAAACTAACTGGAGCATTCGGAAAACAGAGTCGCGAGAGGAGTATACAGCTCGTTGCAACGGAACCATTGCTCTCGAATCGTTTGATCCTCCGAAAGAAGAAATCGGACAAAAATTTAACGGAGTCCTGGGAAAACTATCGTGTGCTTGCGCTATTGGATTTTCCTACGCGTTATCGAGGAAAGATATATTGGTAAGGGAGAGGAGACCGAGTCGGACGAAGAAGAGTTACAGAAGGCATTCGGAGATGTCGAAAGTTACTTGGAAGGTAACGTGTTCGCTCGGCTCGTCGTAAAATCGCGGCGGACCAACTCATAATTAACCAAACTCGACTTTTCCTTCTGGTTTTAACCGCAACGCGGGAGTCAACGAGGCGTCTCTCGCCGCGTCTTGGATACGTTTTCAAACGGAAAACACCCGCTGGTACGTGCGCAACTCTCGCTGGCAATTAATAGCAACGAAAACCGTCGCGCAACCTGTCTCTCTTGGATTAACGTTGGGTAGTCTCGGTAAATTCCCGGAGAACGTTAACGTCCATTTTCGAGTTTAACGACGCCGACGGAGGTTTGGGTGTACGGTGGTACGCGAGTTTCAACGAAAATCGAATCGCGAAAGAAAAGGCGAGAGGAGCTTCCTGGTCGGTACAAAGTTCTCTTCGCGAAACAGGTTAAATTTCATAGATACCATCTGTATTTCGCTCGGAAACGTTGATCCAAATTTCCTAGAAGAACCGTCTCTGGTCGTATCGTAACTTTCACCGGCTCCGCCACACGAAATCCATACTGTTTCCTTTTGGCTTATTAGTATGCCTGTTCTCGCAGCGTTATCCGTATTAACCTGGTATTACGACGCACGCGTGCATTAAGATAATGGATCACGATAATGGTGAATTACACGATACCAACTGGAATCCGCGGGAGGTGTAGAAGGGAATAAAATCATAATCGCGTATGCATTCTTGCAAACAAGCCACGGTATTGTCTCGAAATAAACAACTCGTCTCGATTTTCTTGCACTTATCCGGTCTTTGTTTTATCTACGGGTTCCTCCTCGTCTCGCTCGAGAACAAAGTCAAGCCGAACAGCATACCTCCCTCGAAATAAGCAACTCCACCGGGACCGGCGAGTTGCTTATTTCGAGACAGTGCTGTACTATTATCTATTTCCCGTGGAATAATACTCGCTCGATGGCTCGATGTATCGCTGTTGAAAATGTTGGTGAATATTATACGAAAGTAATAACAATGATATTGTTGTTCAATTTAATTTAATACGAATTTAATTACATGTCGTTAGTTGCAGAACGAGATTACCATGCCCACCTATATAATCGAAAATCAAATGTCAAGCCACAACTGCCCCCGAACTACTGTTTGCTCTGCTGTCAGTGACGTCCGACCACAATTAGTCAAAACTACTCAACTCGTGCCGCATTGCCCCTGCAAATGCCATCCGTTCGGCGTTCGCCGAGCGCCTACTCTGCCGAGTTTTCCCATCGAATTTATTCCCGTTGGTTAGTGGCTTTTAAATTGTTCAATGTGATACTTATTATTTGCTTCGTACCGTTTGCATCATTCATTGAAACACGCTATCGATGACAGCGAATGACGGATCTAGTGCTATCGTGAAAATAGGTGTAAATATTAGGTCGTCCCATGAGTTCGTGCCGAAGACTGTGTCGAAATTTAATAAAAAAAAAACCACAGAAATTTTCTAGTAACGGTACGATGACTATCCGAGAGAGGTGAGAAACTATTGTGAAATGAGACTGATTATCTTTTCTTGCGACACTTGTGAGTACGTTTCACGTATTAATTTGAGAAATAGAAGTATAAATTTTCGAACTTTTAGGGACGACCCAATAGAAGTGAATCAAGTCAAGTAATCGGTTACGTATGTTTTCGGTCTCCATGCATGAGACATGCTGCATTCATTGCACGATCTTCATTCATACGCCAGCAAATCTCACCATTTCTGGAGCACCAGTTCGTATCGAGAGAAAATAAGAAAATTACTATCATAGATTCAACGAATCGCGAGAAGAAAGTACGAGTTACCCTCCCCGAAGAAAGTTTCATTTTTTTTCCGGTCGTCTGGACCGTCTCCGCGCGGGACCCAGCTCATTATAAAATATCGCCGGGACGAGGAGAGGAAAGCCACCGAAAAGAAATTGTACCGTAATTTAATTAAACTGTTGCAACTCGTCCCGAGTTTCACTCCGTCGACACGCGAACTCGGAATTCACAATGTAACCACACGCGAGTCCGGCCCAGAGCAATTATTCCCGTCGGTCCACTTCTCCGAAACTTGCGAGTTCTTTGAAAACGAAGACAAAAGTCGCGCAAAAACGAAGCAAAACAAGAGGGAACCGAGACGAACGGAAACAGAAGAACGAAGAAAAGGAAGAACGAGAAAAGAAAGAACGTTCCCTTTAACCTTTTCGGCATCTAATTTTTCACTCTCGAGCAGACTAAAACATTCCGTTCGCCTTTCTACCGACTATTATATTTTTTTATTTAGCTGATATCAACCATAAGGATAATAATAAAACACTCATTCGTACCGCATCCGACAACCTTAGACATCTTTGGAAATCAAGCGTTTTATAACGCGTTCGACCGTCCTAACCGTACGCGTAACTAACCAAAGTTAACACTTTATTTTTCGTAAATATACCGTGTTCTTTTATTTTTCTTTATTCGGCGTGGCTGGCGGGTAACGGGACGAAACGAGTCATATATATTTAGATAAAAATATAGTATTCCACGCCGAGGCACAGCTGGTACTTAATAAAATCCCACCGCATCTTCCACGAGACAGAAGATTCCAAATCGAACCGAATCACATCTCTATTTTTATTAAAAATCAAGTTTAAACACAGAGGTATAGCTCCAAGTTTTATTCGATTCCTCGCGTCCATTACAATTTTAGTTATAGGTATCCTTCTCGATGTATACAAACTTGTATACAAACTTGTATACAAGCTCGTAAGTCTCCGACGAACAAGTTCTATCCAGAAAATTAAAATTCTTCAACGAACATTAACCTAATAGATTTCGAGGAAATTGCGTCTCCGCGTAGCGTAAAAGTACCTGGCACGAACCGCCGGACGCGTCTGTTTAAATCCACCGGGCCGAACAACGCGAGGCGTCGTTTCATATTTATCGTACACGTTCCCCGCCAACAAGGATCAAAAGGATCCGACCAAGATTCCTTGAACGTTACCCTTTGTCGTACTTGCCGAAAAAAAGAACTGAATTCTCAACAAATTTCCGAATAAAGCGACGAAAAGTTTCAAAGCTAATATACGCGGGTACGGTTCGATGCCCGGGCCGCGGAGTTTTATTATGCGTCGTGCGCGCGGAATCAAGACGAGTTTCCCCGTACGAACCGCCACGAATTCCTTTTATAATACCTTCACGAGCGACGTTGAACGGTTAATTTCCCAGGGATACGGCCGCGACGTTCTCCGCGAGGGCGAAATTTCTTTAAGAAAGTTTACAACGTTGCGAAACTTTCGAGTAAAAGAGTCATCGGAACCGAACCTAATTGGAAAAACGTTCGATCGTGGAAAGAGCTGGAGTCGAGTAGCACGAAATAGAACGTAACGTAATCGAACGAATAAAATAACGAACACGTTCGTGGTTATTCGTTAAACTGGCGACTAATTTAGGAGAACGGAAGTAAGAGACGAGAATCGCGCGTGCGGTCGATGATTTCGGAGAAACCGGAAAGCGTGTAGGAGCGGCGTTCACACTCGCGTTCCACGGTTGCCTCGACGCTTTTACGCGAGGTCTGTGTATTCGGAACACTTGTAGCAGATAAACTGCAGACAAGAGTTGACAAGAGAGACAAGAGGGTTACGGCAGACTTTCTCCCAAAAGCTTTAGAGCCTCCGTAATGCCTCTCGCGTGAGTGAGCTTTGAGGTATCCATTGTGACTTGCTAAATTTCTTCTTGGCTGCAGTTTGCTCGGGACTAAATTATCCGGGCTAATGGCGAAATTAACCAACGTCGTCTTGAAGGCGCATTCGACGAGCGAGCGACAGGGCAAAAAGCGTCTTTAAAAGTGTAGAGCTTCCTCTTTCGAGGAACACGCGTTACTTACGTGTCTCAAGCTGGCTGACCTGTTTCCTACGCTACCTACAGAGATACTGGCACAAATTTCCTGGCCTATTTTTTATCTTTGCATTCGAGACTGCAACCCCCTTACTGATCCTTGCGTAGAGTGCTATCGCTGAATCGCTGATGTAACAGTTAAAAGCAAAAAGCTAGTAAAGGTAACTCCGTAACTTTGTAACTTTGTAACTTTGTAACTTGGTTAGCTTGTTACGATACTTCACGGGAACTCTTTCAAGGGAAAAAATTCGCGAACCTCCCAGGGGCACGGGTTGGTATCAACATCGGCCACGGGGATTCTTACGATATCGTCTTCCTCCGCTATCCGGTTAATCGCGAAATCGATCGTCTACGGTTAAAATAACAACAGCTTCTTTGCCATCCGCTCGTCTATTTTCGAGATAACAGTCGTTCCGTTGGCTGTTCTCACTCGAGTTTCCAATCGTCTTGAATTCAATTACCTAAAACTTTGTCCTCGGTCTCGGCTAGCATTCAACTATTATTCCAAGCCACTCGACACACTCGCGTCCGCGTACGTATCGCGACGTTTAACAAAACAACGTAATTCGGAGCCCCATAATGCGATAGAATCGAGACGAAAAACGACGGCGAGAAGAAACTGCGTTTCGCAAGGGACCCGATGATCTCTGAAGCGCAATCGAGATAGTTCAAATCGGGATACAGGTTAATCGAGTAAAAAATGCCGGATAAAGAACCGTGCAAGACGACGGAGAGGAGGATGGAGGCTCGTCCGGCGAGGAAAGAGCAACTTTATTACGCCCTTGCGTCGCTTTATGCAATTACGAGTCGTTGTCGGGCCATCGTGAAAACACGTCGTTCATCTTGTCGTGCTCGTGCATACCTCCTCCTCTCCCTCCTCCCGTCGATGCTCGTGTAATCCAAGTCGCTTCACAAGTAGTCGCAAGTACACGTTTTAGTGAGGGTGAAAATACATTTTTTTCCCAGCTCGCGAGGATATCGAGACGCGCGCCAATTACTTTCCCAAAGACACTAACCTTCAAAGGTATTCAAAGATACGAGGCGCGACATCGAACTATTCGGAACGAAAAGTTAGAATTACTCGGCTGTCTTTCGTTTAGCGCGTCTCGGTCGCGATTTCGCTTTCGGTTTTTTCGTTTACGTTGTAGCGAAAGCGTTTCGTTCGGATTAATTAGCTGGCCAGAGGAGAAAATGGGAAATCGAAAAGAGGATTGTACACGCCGGCGAGATAACGACAACCGAGAGAGGACGAAACGAGTATTACTTCTCGTTGTAAATTTCCCTGTTTAATTATCCATCGCGACGAGAAGAGCGTTCGTTTGTTTACCAGGACACGACGGAACGTTAATATTCGCGGCGTCGTTCTACACGATTCCCTTCGGCGCGTAGGAAAATCGCTGACGGACGATGCTCTTACCGTTCGCGACGAATCGACACGCGCGCACCGAGCGTTATATATAATTTCGTCTGAGAAATTCATCCAGAGGCTCGATACGTCGATCGATTCGCAGAGCAAACGGTTGAACGAACGATCCGAATCCATCTCGAGTAATTCCTTCGACGCTGCGCGACCGCCGATCGCTCCTCTGTTCTTTATTACGCGAAAATTGTCGATATCCGCGGCACAACAATATCACGTCGTTGCTCGCCTTTTACCGGCGAAACGCGAACCAGCGAAAACAAAACGGAATGCGTGGCGGACAAATGATAAACCACGAGAGATCGAATCGCGAAAGCAGGGTCAGCTTTACGTGGAAGCGAACGATGCACCGCTTCGACGCTTTTTGCTAGGGACGCTTAAAACAGCGATTTTTCTTGGACGTGGAGATATACATATCGATTCCGTAACATATCAACCATCTTGATCTATGATCTTTCGAATCAACGAATTCGTGATTCGTAACGAGAACAGTTAGGCCGATCGCAGCACACGGGCGCAACCGATCAGTTTCAAACCACTCTGAAACTACGTAGTCGCATGCGACCGTGGATCCAGGTAAAACAGAGAGCGCAAACAGTTTGCAACGCTAATTTCAAATCGGTTGCGCCCGTGTGCGTTGGGCCTTACCGTGTAATAAACGTCGAGCGATAAATAAAGAAAATCGGGACCCGAACGTTCTATTCGGTGTTTACATTTGGCTCGAGTCAATGGGGTAGTCATCTTGCATTTATCCAGTCAATCCCGTAATTTCGAAGATGGCCTCGGTATTATTTCATTTCCCGTTCCTAATTCAACAGGGAAGCTCGTTAATGCACCTGGAAACGCGCGATTCCCAAGACGCGTTAGTCCTCGTAAACGTGTATTTAAGGCCTTGCGCGAACCTACCGTCGAAACCGCGGATGCCAAGGGCGACCTAACGGCCGGAAACACCATCTGTTGCGAGCAAATCTCCCTGTACACGGTATAATGTCTCGCGTCTCCCGCCAGGAATCAGCAATTACTAGTTATTCGCAATTTCATACCTTTTACAATCAAATCTTACAGAGCTTTTAACGCGACAATTAATTCGAAGAAATAATTTGACTCGGATGTCCTCTAGGCACGTTAACGCAACCCCCGAATCCGACCAGAACTGCAACACGAATGCCTCTCTCTCGAGGATGCGGTGTGCAGCGACCACATAGTCGCACGTCTCGCACGATATCTCATCGGATGGATGTTTCAGGGGATTTCCAACGCACGTGCGACAATTTTGCTGGTTAAGATTTCCGTTTGAATCGAGTACGCGTTAAGCATAAACTAGTACTTTTAGCGAAACTGAACAACTTTTAGCGTAAGTAAATATACAGGCTGTCCCGTATCCGGTGGTACAAGCGAGTAAGGGACGGTGAAATTGTGTTGTACGTTTTCGATTCAATTTTTCACGCAGGATCAACCCCTACTCGCTCGTACCACCAGTTACGGGACACCCCGTATATTCGTATCGATGGATCCTCCAAGTAGCTTGAATTCTTTTATCTCGGTTTACACCTCGAAACGATACGTTTCGCGGCGATGCTATAAATTGCATCCTCGTTCGAAATGAAATCTCCACTGACCGATAACGAGAGGGTATCGTAAGTTTGGTTCGAAGGAAAATTAACGGTTTCTCCGCGACGGAACACACACGTATCTCTGGCCGAGCCCGAGAAACGGGAGAGAAGCCGGAGAGTTTCATAGACACCGATATCGAGAAGGCTCTTCTAAAACGTTGATCGAGTTTCTATGAAATCGGAAGGACCTGAATGGGTATTATTATGGCATAAGGGGAGCGTGGTCCGTAACGACGGTAATTCCCGGCGGTCGATAAGCGATTGTGGCGACCTTAAAAGAACGAAGATAAGCAACACGTGAAAAATCTTTTCGGTGTTCACGTGGCATGCGACCCGTCGACTTTTATCGAAGTGAATCGAAGAAGCCTCGACGAGGACTTTCAGCTCTTATCACGTACCAGTCGAAGCGAAACGATCCGAGAGGAACGCTCCCTTCTGTCTTCCCCTTGGAATCCTATTTCTTCCCAAGTAAAATCTCGAATTACGACCAACTATAGCGGTAATCTCGAGAACGGAACGTTCTCGATCAACGGCGAGGTGATTAAAACCCTGTTAATCGAACCACGAAATATCATCGAAATTAAGGGGATGACATTCGGTACTTCGAAAATGTGGCATTGTTTTACAAATTTGTTTCAAATAACGTAGTGGATATTTCGTGACGATATACACGGCTTTCCACGTACAATTTTGTAGCGAAAAGAATTATTCGTCATTGGCAAATATCCAACGAAGGGTCCTGTAAGTTTCGTAAGGACTCGTTTTCTATTGAATTTTAAACAAATTCGTGAAGAAAAGCCGAATTTTCAGCGTCCTGAACAAGACTCCTTGACCCTTTCGACCCTAGCGAGACGTATCCAAATCGTTAGTGAAACTTATACAGGGTGTCCCAAAAGTCGGGGAGGAGCCGGAAATGGGGGATAGCTGAGACGATTCTGAACAACAATTTCCTTTGCAAAAATGTCGGACGGGGCTTCGTTAAGGAGATATTAAGAGAAAACCCCGACCAATCAGAGCGCGCGTAGACCGTTGGAGCGGCCGCGGTAGCGAAGGCTACGCGCGCTCCGATTGGTCGAGGTTTTCGCTTAATATCTCCTTAACGAAGCCTCATCCGACATTTTTGCAAAGGAAATTGTCGTTCAGAATCGTCTCAGCTACCCCCCATTTCCGGCTCCTCCCCGAGTTTTGGGACACCTTGTAGAAACATGTATGAAAAAAGTGAGCTCGAATAGGGTTAAGAAGAAAACGCTTCCTATAATCCGTAGAACAACGGAGAAAACAATTCGTTCGTTTTCCGCAACAAAAGGAAAGCGAATCCTCGAAACTAAAGAGGGCATGGGTGGCACAGGAAAGCGGCACGCAATTCCGGTTCCGATTTCACGGAGTTTCTGCTTCCGAATCCCGGAAATCGCGGCCTCGACGATACTTCCGGCCGTTCGCTCGCAGCGAATTCTTCGCTGCAGGCTCGCGTGAAGCCAGTTCCCTGGTTCCCTCCCCGTTTCGAGCCCCCTACGCTCTCGGAATAGTTAAGCAGGCTGTTAGCGCAATACGGAAATATATGCGGAGCTTTGCGGACGGGCAGCCCTGGGACGGAGACGGGTCCGCTGCGACACAACCGGGGTCAAAGAAAAACTTTAATTATCGCGTTTAAAACTCCGACGTCTGGGTGAAACGGGCCGACCGTCCCGGCTGGAAACTACTTCACCCTTTTATTTCGGAGTTCGGCTAATATCGGCCAACCAACGGGCACGGGGGCTGCTGCTCGACTTTTCATCTCTCCGAGCGAGTCGCCTCGCAAAAATGACACGCCAGTCCCACCTTAAGGCAACCCTTTGATATTTCGAGACTTTTGGCGGATACGAAATCCCAAAGAAACCGTATCGCTCGCGGCCATTTGTTACAGTACCTCGACTAATACGATAACCCTTTAGCTATTTCTTTTTATTTGAATTCTATTAGCTTCTCTTTCAGAAATTAATTGTATTAAACTAGGGTCGGGTAGAAATCAAAGGTCAAAGGAGAATTTACCCCGAAGTAAATGGTTTTCATTTCCTTTAACCCTTCGCGCTCGAGGCACTTTTCTATAGGATCGAGTCCGGTCCATTCTTATAATAAATTTCGGTGAAACCAAAAACTCGAAGAAAACTAACCAAGTTTCAACTAAAACTAAACTACGACGAAGAAAAGCATCTACGAACGTTCGTGACCCGATGGATTATTATTTAAGCGAATTTGAAATTGTACGTTCAGAAAATCACTTTTAAGTTACATATGTCGCCCTATAGGCGCCACCCCGAGCACAAAGGGTTACATACATCGCGCATCGAGGTAAAAGATGTTACCGAATTCATTCGGTATCGTAAAATGATAACGTTTGTGGATGATTTTCGGATAAATCTGATATTTCTACTTTTACGGGACGATGAAATAATTCAAGAATTCGAGCGTGCCGTAACTGTACAACGGTGATGTAAACAAACTCGCGTTTCGAATTTCGTAAACACGGGTTCAGGAGCTTCGAGAATTTCGGTTACGGTGGGCGCGGTGCAAGGACGATAATGTTTACGCGAAATTTGCAGGAAAAACATCGGTCGTTGTTCGGAGAAAGCGAGTATATATAACATTCCAGAATACTTTCGAAATGCCACGAGGAAAAGTATCGAGTTCAGAAGAACGAGCAAAAATAGAAGCAATTCGTGACGCGGGGTTATCACGGGCAATGACAACGAAACGTCCAAATTCTAACGAGAAAAAAGTAAGAGGAAAGTCGAATTCTATTTGGCGTTCTTTGGCCGAGGTTTTCCTCGAAAACTCCGCCATACTCGGCGATCGAATTTTCCCGACACGTTCGTGTACAATTGATTCGTGGTTGAATTTCATTAAAAACGGGTTTCCCCGAGCGGAAGTTACAGGGAAGGTAGCGCGCTAAAAGTCACGTAAAAATATCTAACCAATAATTTCTCGTCGTCTCGCAGGAACGGCCGGCATTAAAGGAGTTGATGGGCCAAAGAAGTTAATTGCGCGTGACACAAATTGTGTCTGCAAGAAAAAGAGATTAAAAGGCTTCCGTTAAATAGGTTGTCGCTGAAATAAAAAGCTGCACGAAACGGATAAAGGAACTGGGTTAGATTAGGTCGGTCGTAACGAGCGCCAAAACAATACCGGACCAGGTCGGACGGGGTCTTTGATTGTGCGTAGAAAATGCCGTCGTTCGTTGCTTTCATCGAGCAAATTTCTCCAACGACCAGACCAACGATCGAGTAAACGTTTGTTTCTCCAGTTTTCCTTTCACCCTCGCGTACCAGAAGAAACACACGGCGTTAACGCGTTGATCGGCAAGCCGATACTAATGAAAATATCCGCAAGGTAGACACTAATTTTCTCAGTCGGGCCATATTCACGAATTCTATTCAGCTTTCAAGATTAATCGATTTAGCTTCTTAATAAAAAGCTGCAAAAATAAATAGGTGGCGTGACAGCCAACCCGTTAAAACGATCATCGGAGGAATCGTGTAATCCTTAACCGTCTCGAGTAAATAATAACGCGAACGATAAAACAACAGCCCTCGTAACCGAACGAAATCGATGTCGCAGCATCGCTGAACGATAGTAAATAACGAGGAACGATACGGAGCCACTCGAGTCGGTAGTAATTCCGGCGATAAATTCAACAACGACGTTTAACCAATCATCGCGATCGTCGCCTAGAGAATCAGGATTACGCCGCGTGAGCAACGAGCCAATCGCGACACCGTCTATACCATCCGTGCGTGGTGATAATTAGGGAACTTAATGAGCGGACGTCGAAGGGTTGCTTTCCTGTATCCCATTCGCGAACACAATATTTAATCGTTCGCGCGAAATTTCAGGGTTCACGTTCGAAGCAATCGGCGAGATCGATGTCCGCGCGGCCTAAACGCTCGCCGAGATTTCGAGCAATTACGAAATTCCTCCAACAGAACTGGCTTCGGCGTGGCGTGCTCGCATTGCGACTATCGCGAGTGCAGTTTAAACCCCGGCACAGTTCAAAACGCTTTTCCTCCTATTAATGAATCGGGCTTGTCTCTTCGTTTCAGTCGTATTTACAGATTCGTTTCGAGAGAAATGAATCTTCTTGTTCGATTCGGTTTGCAAGAAGGTTCTTGCTTACAGGTAGCGGTTGTTATTCGTCATACGTTTAGACCTTGCCGTGGGAGAATAAACAAACTGAATAATTCACACGCCATATGTAGGAACGAGAAACAAAGGATGCGAGTTCGAGACGTAGAAGAAGCAATAAACGATACGAAGGAGTGGTTACAAACTAAAATAGTGTCTGAGAAAATAAGAAATTATGTAAATTCTTAACCTTACATCTTGCTCGCGATTTAATTGTACGTTGAATGTATTTTTCTGTTGAAAAATCGTTCAACACTGCACGAAAACATAAACGATCCTCGACGTAGAAGAAGCAATAAACGATACGAAGGAATGGTTACAAACTAAAATAGTGTCTGAGAAAATAAGAAATTATGTAAATTCTTAACCTTACATCTTGCTCGCGATTTAATTGTACGTTGAATGTATTATTCTGTTGAAAAATCGTTCAGCACTGCACGAAAACAAAACGATTTCGGTGATATACGGATAAACAGGAAAATGGTACAAGGCGAAAGAGCAATTTGAGCCGCGTAAAATAATCCTTTTAAGTCGGCCGTGCTACACGTTTAATAATGGTGCACTTAATACGCGACAACGGCCGTACCTGACGCGTATGTAAACTAACCACTCGGCCGCGAGCCTGTCGTTAATTAGAAACGCGGTAGAAAAAGGGAAATTTCCCGCGCAAAGGTCGCGCGATCGAACGAAACAACGAAGCAGAAAATGGTGTAAAAATCCGAGAAACTGAAACGTGTCTGATCGATTCGATCGCGTACAGTTAGCGTCGTTGTTTCGGTAAATCTCGCAAACGATATCTAATCGGTTCGATCGCACGGCGTTACTTCGTTGTCGGTAAATCTCTTCGAGGTACCGCCAGTTTCAGTCGCTGTATACGTGATTCATAGTTTGAATTTTCTCTGTAAAAAAAAAAATTGTAACGACAATCCATAGTTCAGGTCGAATCCAGGTTGCGATCGTTTCTGCGTTGCGATATTCCTGTAGAGAAATCTGTATGACTTTCACGGTCGATGCAGAATTTTTCGGAAAATAGAGTACACCTTAGGTGTACTAAGCTTCGGACAGCTTGTATATTTCTAGCAGCTCGAATAATTCCTTTTGAATAATTCGTTTGTTGGCGTACGATTGAAAAAGTGGAGCGCTCCAACTATTACTCAAACGTATCGAGTACTCGGGCAGCTTGAGAATAAAACAAGACTGTCCGGACGATTAATCACCGGTTAAATGGTACGTCCAACTCGATTACGGTGTACTCGGTTACGACGCAGGGGGTAATAAAATCGCGAAAAGAATAAGGGTAACGATTCCAAAAACATCGAGCCTCGTTATTTGTTACGCCGCGGAGGGTACTCGGCAATTAACGACCTAATTAATGTCGTTAATTAAGCTCGAGTATCGATGTCGCGCAACCGAGAAGTATAAACAGTGGGAGAAGAAGGAGGCGTGTATGCGCGGGCCGTAATCAGAATACGTCGGCTTTCTCGCAGAACTTTCGAACGTTCGTTCTTTTCGCGGTGTAAACACGAGGGCGTTCCGAAGATCCCGTAACTGGGTTAACCCTGATGGAATTCAGGACGCTGCGCGACCAAATACAGGCCCGCAAAACCGTCCAAGAAAACGCTCAACGGTTCGTATTTACCCGCGAAACCACCGACCACTAAACCAGTAACCACGATAGGAATATTTCCGCAATTTGGCTCTTTGTGCCCGTGCACGCTTTGAGATGTCTCCAGGGAATTGTTACTAATTGCTTAATTAGATAGATTCGCCCCCTCTCCTCCTCCACCCTCCCCCCACCCATCAGAAACTAATTAATCGTCCAATTACTCACGATCGAAGCTAAAGCGTACCTCGAAACTCTTTCGTCGCGTCAGAACTCCGAAATACGAACCATCGGACGCCGTTCGTATGTTTCACCGTTTCACGTACGAAACGGAAGGGCGGTTCGAAGATTCGTAACTAGGTTAATCTTGATAGGTATGGAATTCTCCGCGGGATTCCAAAAACAGCAGCAGCAGCATCCAGAACGCCGATAGATCGATAATCCGTCTGGTTCGCATCGAGCGAATCGTATTTCATCGTGATCGAGGAAACGAACGTGACGGAAGGAACGATCGCAGAGCCACGAACGACGATTTTACGCACGTTTCACGCGGCACTCCTATACCCCGGCGTTTCAAACGTTTCGCATTTTCGCGGCATAAACACGAGGGCGTTCCAAAGAGATCGCAACTAGGTTAACTCCGAGGAGTTGGCGACGATACGAACGGTCTACGGCGGAGTCGCGCGTACACGCGGAAAAAAAGTGAACGGTGGGAAAGAAAATGTTTGGTTACTCACCGTCGGGACAGCTGATCGGGACTGACGACGACGACGTCGGCGGCGTCGATGACGATGGCGGCGACGATAACAGGTTATAACCTTTGATTCCACCGTGATCGAGGATGCCTCCCGACAGGTCGACACATCGAGGTATCATACGCGACTCTGAGAAAGCTACGCGACAGGTAAGCTACGACGCGAACGATCTACACACGATGTATAGACTGCGACGATTACGGAAACAATACCACTCACTACACCGCGTTCTCCGCCAGCGCGCACAAACGAAACGACAGACGACCGACCGTACGATGACAACGACAACGACGACTCGCAAAGGGTAGAAAACGTTTCCCTGCTTCCACCACCGACACCGCCCTCGCGCCTCGCCACACTCGCGGCACCACTGCGCAGCCGCGACGCCGCCTTGAGTCTGCGCATGCGCGCGCCCTCCCCACCCCGCGGCCGCTGTTCAAGCTTTCCTCGTTCAAGCTTTCCTCGTTCGAGAGCGATACGAAATTCTCGTGCACAGCGAAACTTTTCGGAAGCGCATTAGATCCCGCGACCGATGTTTCCGACGTGTTTCTGTCACCTTTGTCAAACTAAAGCCTAAGCGTTCGTCAAACTTGGAGCTTAAGGCGGCTTCATTCCCGCGGCTTTAGTTTTCCAACAAACAACTAATTACAGTCGAATCGCACGATCCCGAAAACTGTTCATTTCCCGCGATTTTCTCTGACGAACTTTTCTTTTTGTAAATTTCGTTTTTCTTTCTTCTACGTCCCCTTCGTTTCTTTTTAAAATCATGTACGAATAGGTTATCAGCGAGAATTACCGAGTTATCGCAAATGAAAACTTTTTACGTATCCGTTGCCTTCGGGCGACCGCGGGAATGCAAATTAGGTGTAATTCGAAATTGGCGCGCACAGTTCGAATGTCGGCGACCGACCAAGATTACTTATTACTTTCATCAAAATCACTGTGCTCGTTGTACAGGGTGCGGCAGAAATAACTAACACGTTTTAAAAAACGATTGAAAAAAAAAATGTTACGTGACAACACCGGATACTTTTTATTTCTTAAATCTAGATATAAAAATAGTAGCTCGGCGGATTCAAGTCCATGTGACTTTTTTCTGTGGGGTTACCTCAAGGCCGAGGTTTTCAAACATCGTCCTTGGTCCTTGAATCAAAGGAGGCCAAGAGGAAATTGAAAGAATTTCCCCCCCCCACCCCCCCGAAATGCTAACGAGAATGACGGAAAACTTTCAAGAACGACTCCAAACGTGTATCGCCCGTAATGGCTACCGTTTCGACGACATAATTTTTAAAACATAAAGTAAAAAAACATAAAGTAAAAAAAAAAACTTGTTTATATCTAGATTTAAAAAATAAAATGTTTCCGGCGGTGTCTCGTGCCACTTTTTTCCAATCGTTTTTTTTTAAAATGTGCGAGTTACTTCTGCCGCACCCTGTACCAAGAAACAAAGATTCGTCGTTTCGTGGCTTCGAACAACGACTCTACCAGCGAACTGATTTTGAATCTCCTGCGACGAAACTCTCAGGTAATGCAGTTTCGATTAAAGCCCGTCAAGTACGAAAAAGTTTTTCAATCAGAACGGAACGTGCTCCGCGGGCCTTTCTTTCTTCGTTGACTGACTAGGAGGAAAGACAATTGGCGAGCGAAATGAAGAAAGAAAGTTGTCCAGTATCCGCAGGATATTCTTTCCGATGAATTCTTCGGCCAAGGTTCAACACGGGAGGGTTCCTATAACGTCGTCGGCTACTCGACAGTTCCTCCCACGACCGTCTATTGCAATTCTTCCTCGTTTCGGATACTTGAAACTTCCAACCGTGGGAAAAATAAAGTACCTGAAATTCTTAATAATAAGATGCCAACGATCGAGCCTAGCCGCGTATCGATGCGTCCTAGAAAACTTGAGAGGACCGTGCAAAGAGAAGAGTTCGCTGTAGAGAGGATACCAAAATCGCTAAATACTGCGAAATTCTTCGCCGCAACAAAAAGCAGAAATACAAACGGCCGCCACGCGTCCCGACGCTCGTTTCCACGGGCAACGTGCGCCAATGGATCAAACCGAATCACGTGTTTTAAACCTCTGCGAGCCACCTTTATCGAGCAACATTTAGTTCCGCCAAAGCACGCCGTATCATGATTAGTTTTCCAGACGCGTGCTAAAAGTTATAGTCGCAGAAACTTCAGTTATTTTTTTTTCAAACAATTCTGGGATCTTACGTTTATCGTGCTGTTTATATTTGCAAGATATTCCATCTAGATTCATTTTCTTCGACGCTCGACTTTCGCAATTCATTCATTTAGTCGTTCCAGTGTAAAGCATCGGCATCGATGGATGGCTGACGTGGACGATGAACGCGTTAAATGATTTAAATTTTTCATACGACTCATCGAAACTCTGGTGTCGAGAGTAAATGTTACATCTGAAAATATGTTCGCGCTATGTATAATATCAATTTGATTCGATTCTATCGCTCCGTAAGAGTTCAAATAAATCACGTCCGTTTTAATTACTTTTTCGCGTTACGATTTCTCACTCGTGCGATTCAATTTCAAAGGTTGAAACCGAAACGAAAGCCGCGAGGTGAACTGCGAAAGGGGTGAAAAACCTTCGCGCTGAATGGCGACACTCGCGACAAATGGTTCTTCACGGATGTCCCCCGCGGAACGGGTGGCAATTTTAGCAGCGCTCGAAGAGTACGCGAACGCGCTGGCCATTTACCACAGCACCCTGAAAAAACCAGCGGGACGCGATAACGATATCCCTGTTGACTGCGTTTATTCCGAGGCCGAGTACGTCGCACCGTGTGTCCGCGAGAAGTGTAATAATGTCGCGCGATACCGACCCGGGAGAAAAATAAAACATGTTAAAATATACGTTACCGAAGAGCAAGATGCTTGCCATACGTGTCTATGCATGTTGCAGTGACTTGGAAATATCGGACGTGCAACTCGGTCCCGATGACATCGCGGGAATCGAAAGAACGAAAGCTGCGTTCACGGAACTCTACGAAGACAGGTTGGAGGAACGACTCGAACGAATCGTCTCGGATTGTCGAGCGAGTTCTTTCTGGATAGAATTGTCGAAAGAACTTGTTCGTCGATCAAAATTTACTCCGAATGGCTCTTTCGAGATTTTTAATGAACCGCGTAGAAGATATTAGATTTCCCTTGAACATCCGCTCGAATTGACGTTGCTTCTTGTTCTTGCCGATAGCAAGGTCCTGGTCGAAAGCTTGATCGCGCACGAGAAAGAGGAGACATCCCTTCTCGCGGAAAGCGACAAGTTGGAAGAAGTCGGAGCACAGTTGGAGAAGATGTTCAACGACGAGAAGATCGCTATCGAAGAGAAGAAGAAGCGTGTACTGAACGAACTAGCCGAGGAACAGGTATCGTAGAACAGTGTCGGGGAAGAAATTGTAATCTTAGAAAATGTAACGCTACCGAAAGTTAACGTTGAAGCAATCGATTGCTGCTCGACTCTATCCTAGAAGAAAGGAAAGATCGGTTCTGTCGAACGAACCCGGGGTTCCTTCCTAGGACTGATCTTTTTCTTTCTCTCGTCCGGGAACGAGGTACTGGCGTGCGTGTTGGTAATTTTTAATTCGCGGAAATGGTAATTTCGCATTTAAAACAACAGAGAGACATAGAGAAACTGAAATTAATTGCGGACGCGGAGTTTGAATATGTTACCGCCTGGGAAACGGCCAGATACGAGCAGAACGTTCTGCGCGGTGAGATGGAAATAGAAAAGTTGGAAAGGATATTAAACGACTGGCGCGTTCGCGAAAAAAACGAGGAACGGGTCCACGACGAACTGACGAAATTTCTAACCCGGGAAACAGCGGTGAGTACGCGTAATAAATACGCGGTTTCCGCGAATGCAAATCCCCGATGAATGTTTTCAAATTCACAGTCGTTCGAGGAGAAATCCAAGGAATTGGAGGAACGATACGTTCGAG